>NW_020837971.1:8342045-8347074 GCF_003676395.1 Aethalodelphis obliquidens
CTTCCTTCCTTCCTTCCTTCCTTCCTTCCTTCCTTCCTTCCTTCCTTCCTTCCTTCCTTCCATATGGGTCTTATCTCACAGTATTGCTGTGAGTGTTAAGGAGGTTCTATGTGGAAAACAGAATACTCAGGATATCCCTTTTTATTTACTTATTGCTATAAAATACATCACCCCAACACTTAGCTTAAAAACCAGAATCATCATGTACTTTCTTTCATAGTTTCTGTGGATCTGGAATTCGGGAGCAGCTTAGGTGGGTGATTCAGGCTTGAAATTTCTTGTTCAGGTGCAGCAGATGTCTTCTGGGGCTGAGGTCATCTGAAGGCCTAATTGAAGCTTGAGGATCCACTTTAACTCACGTGGCTGGCAAGTTGGTGCTGGCTGTTGGTGGGAGGTCTCCACCCACCTTCAGGTGGGCCTCTCTGCAGGGTCGCTTGAGCGTCCTCACAACATGGCTGGAAGCTTCCCCTAGAGTAGGAGCTCTAGGAGACCAGTGTGGAACTGCAGTGTCTTTTTTTTTTAAATATTTTATTTATTTATTTGTTTGTTTGTTTGTTTAGGCTGCACTGGGTCTTCCTTGCAGCATGCAGACTCTTAGTTGCGGCATGCATGTGGGATCTAGTTCCCTGACCGGGGATCGAACCCGGGGCCCCTGCATTGGAAACGTGGAGGCTTACCCACTGGACCACCAGGGAAGTCCCTGCAATGCCTTTTATGACCTTTATGACCTAACTTTGGAAGTCACACACTGTCACTTTTATTCTACTCTGATTCAATGGGGAGGGGACTACACAATGGCATGATTACTAGGTGACCATCGGTGGGGACCATCCTGGAGTCTGGCTGCCACACCCTTCGAGGAAGTACTGTGTTCTACTGTGTGACTGATATTAGGTATAGGATACTTAAATACAGAAATTTTTTAAAAAATTAATTATTTTTGGCTGCTTTGTTGCTGTGCGCAAGCTTTCTCTAGTTGCGGCAAGCTGGGGGTTACTCTTTCATTGCGGTGCGCAGACTTCTCATTGCAGTGGCTTCTCTTGTTGCAGAGTACAGGCTCTAGGCATGCAGGTTTCAGTAGTTGTGGCACACGGGCTCAGTAGTTGTGGCTCACGGGCTCTAGAGCGCAGGCTCAGTAGTTGTGGCACACGGGCTTAGTTGCTCCGCGGCATGTGGGATCTTCCCGAACCAGAGCTTGAACCCATGTCTCCCGCCTTGGCAGGCGGATTCTTAACCACTGCACCACCAGGGAAGCCCTTAAATATGGAAAATTTTAACATCATGTAGTCCATATAGATACTCAGCATTGTTTTCTCAAATGAGAGTTTTGTTAACATGACTCCATTGCTATAACTCACGTTATCAGGGGTTTTGGTTTGCACTCCCCTCAAAGTAGAGCCTGAGACAAGGACTTGGGTACCAGAAATTTATTTGGGAGGTGATTTCAGGAAGCCGGAGGGAAGGAGTGGGGATGTGAGGCAGGGAAGAAGGGAAAGCCAATATCAGGGTGTGTTATGGAGGTTGCTTGCTATGGTGAATGTGGACTTGATTCCTCTGGGACCTGCTGAGTAGCGTGCAGAATTCCTCCCAGCATTATCCTCCTGAAGGGAGCATACACTAGCTTCCGCCTCCCACTGACTGAGGGTTTCCCCTGGGAGGTGAACTTCCCTGCATGTCAGATCTGTACCTGCAGTCAGGCTAAGAGGCCCCTACAGTGTTAGGGAAGGCTCTGAGATAAAATGGAAACCTCAGCTCTTGCTGGAGGTGGGATGCTGTCAGCTCAAGGTGGGTATGAGCTCACAGGTGGGCTGAGGGATGTGAGTGGACCCCAGAGGCGTTTGCTACATCAGGTTAGCAGAACCTGGGGATTAAGTGGATGTGTTAGTTCAGCTCCCCCAAGTAGCAGATGTCAAGAGAAGATTAGATGTGCAAGGAATTTAATGGGAAATATGCCTTGAGGAAGATGGGGGGATCTGGAAGAGACTGGGAGAGCTATCAGACAGTAATGCAAGTCTGAGCTCTGGGGAGGAGAAGGGAAGGAAGAAAGGCTGGGTAGAAAGAGTCTTAGATTGTGGGGCAGGATTAAGAACGGTTCAAGCCAAAATCTCCCATCAAAAACATCCTGGGCTTCACAGGATGCCTGTCCTGGTGTCTAGCCCGTGTGCAGCATGGCCTCGGGTTCACCTTAGCTTGGCCATCAGGCAATTATGCTCCGTCAGTCAGGTCTCAGGCATATTCTCCTGGCAGCCACCATTAGTTTTGTGCATGGACAGCACAGGTAGTTGCAACAAGTCTTGTACTTGGGGGAACCAGAGGTCACTCACACTGAGATACTAAGATCTATCCTTCCTCCTTTGTCTGCCATAGTGTCCGAAACTCCTCCATAAGAAAGGGATCCCCTTGTTTAATTTTTGCCCTCTCTTCCAGCTCAACTCTGAGAGGAGTTACATACTGAGTCACTAACACTTTAGTATGAACAAATTATCCTAGTTATTTTATTCTATGACAGACAGAAAGAATCTGGGACAACATGAAAGCATGTAGGATTTGGGTGAATAGCACTTAAGGGAAGGGACACAAATGTGAGGGATAGGGGACCTCACTGGGTCCACTTTCCAATTCCTGCTGGGAATGGAAAAAAACCAATGTTCAGACTCTCCATAGTGAAGTAACAAGAGAAACGTGCTTTCAGCAAGTGTCACCACTCTTTGTCCAGCACCACTGTCCCCTACCGCCTTAATATCTTGAAGGAGGGTATATTTTTCTGGGTCGTTGGAGATATTAAGTGAATGTTGTCAAGGTGGTTGGAGTATTTGAGTTGGGAAGGAGGGAAGAGACTCTGAGATTTTTCAGAAGTTGGTCCATGAGTCAACTCTATCAGAATACCTAGAGCTCAGTAATGGACATTTCTTGCTTTCCCTCCCCACCCATGTCCCCCAACCCCAAACTAATTGAATTAGATTCTCTGGGGATGGGGCCCAAGAATCAGTATTTTATAAGCATTTCTGGTGATTTTTGTGAACACTAAAATTTGAGAACCACAGGTTCAAGGGGACTGTAGCTTCTAACACATAATCACAGCTGACCCATATCTTCTCACCTGAATTGCAGACACCAGCTGCCTCTGACTTCCAACTGTGTCATCGACATTCTTTCTGAGATATGTACTGGGCTTCTCAGACTCAACATGTCCATAGCCAAATGCCCAGTTGCCTACCTGACCCTCCTAGGAGGCTTCTCCACCAGCCTTAATAGCACCACAGTTAATGGCAACTCCATCCTTTCAGTTTGCTCAGACCAGATGCTTCCTGCCTTCTCCCTTTCTCTGGCTTTTTATATCCATCCAACTAGCTCAGCTTCAAAATACAGTTGACCGTTGAACAGCACAGGGGTTAGGGGCGCAGGCCCTCTGTGTGGTCAAATATCTGCATTATAACTTTGTAGTCAGCTCTCTGTATCCATGGTTCTGCATCCTGGGACCCAACCAACCGTGGATCCTGTAGCGCTGTAGTGTTTACCATTGAAAAAACTCTGCATATAATGGACCCAAGCAGTTCAAACACGTGTTGTTCAAAGGTCAACTGTGTAGCCGGAATCATTATACTTCTTTTCACCTCTGCTGCTACATCCCTGTTCTGGTTGCCATAATCACTCCTCTGGCTTTGTATGATAGCCTCCTAAGGCTCTTCCTGCTTCTGTCTTTACGAGTTGTCCCTTCCTCTCACCTCTAGGCTATTCTCAGCAGTCAAAGTGACCCTGTACTCAAATCCACACCATGGATCCCCATCTTTCAAGTAGGAACCAAAGTCTTTATAGTGGCCTACCCTGGACCTTTTCTTCTACAACTCTCCTCATTTGCCCCGCTCCAGCCACGCTTGACTCTCTGCTCTGCTGGAATGCATTAAGCATGACCCTGCCCCAGGACGTTTGCACTGGCTGTTCTTCCTGCCTGGACCACTCTTCCCTCAGATATCTGAAGAGCTCCCTCCCTCACCTTCTTTCCTTAAAAGTTACCTTCTCAGGGAGGCCTACCATGACCACTCTATTTAAAGTTGCAAACTTTCACATTCTGGATCCCCTTTACCTATCCCCCCCACTTTTATTGAGATATAGTTGGCATATACCACTGTATAAGTTTAAGATGTACAGCATAATGGTTTGACTTACATATATTGTGAAATGATTACTACAGGAAGTTTAGTTAGCATCCATCATCTGATACAGCAAAATGAGAAAATATGAAAAGAGAAAGCAAAAAAAGAAAAAAACATTTTTTTCTTATGATGAGAACTCTTAGGATGTACTCTCAATGCCTTTCCTCTATATCATACAGCAGTGTTAACTACAGTCATCATGCTGCACGTCACACCCCTAGTACTTATTTATCCTGTAGACGGGAAGTTTGTACCTTTTGACAGCCTTCCTCCTACTCCCCCTTCCTCCACACCCCAGGCTTGGGTAACCACAAATTTGTTCTCTTTTTCTATGAGTCTGAGTTTTAATTTTTTTGTATGTTTTAGATTCCACATATATGTGAGATCATATGGTATTTGTCTTTCTCTGCCTGACATTTCATTCAGCATAATGCCCTCAAGGTCCATCCATGTTGTAGCAAATGACAGGATTTCCTCATTTTTAATGGCTGAATAATATTCCATTGTGTACATGTATACATATATATACATACACACAATGGAATATTATTGGATATATATGGATATATATATATGGATATATAATGTTTTCTTTATCCATTTGTCTCTTGATAGATGTTTCCATGCCTTGGTTTTTGTAAATATTGCTGCTAAGAACATGGGGGTGCAGATATCTTTTCGTGTTAGTGTTTTTGTTTCCTTTGGAAATAGTCCCAGAATTGGGATTGCTGGATCATATGGCAGTTCTATTTTTAATTTTTTTTGAGGAACCTCCACACTGTTTTCCATAATGGCTGCACCAGTTTACATTCCCGCCAACAGTGCGCAAGTGTTTCCTTTCTCCACATTCTCACCCGCATTTATCTCTTGTCTTT
>NW_020837971.1:8347174-8504337 GCF_003676395.1 Aethalodelphis obliquidens
AGCCCTCTTGTGTTTTTGATGGTAGCCATTCTAACAGCTACCAAATGGCAGCACCAGAATTTGAACTAAAGCTGTGTTAGTTCAGAGGCCTTGTGGTTAGCCAGTACATTGTTGCTTCACAGTGTAGACATTCCTAATGATTCTTAACCGCTGTCCTATGCCTCTTTAAAAATCAGTTTACGAGCTTAAAGCTGTGGCTCACACACTATTTGTTTTTAAAAAGGTTTATTTTGATTTTACTATTACTTCACTGTTTATTTAGCTAAGGGTTTCTGTTGGCAATGATGGGAGCGTGTGCCCCTTATCCTTGTACATTTCTGAGATTTGAGAATCTGCTGATCTGTTGGCACCGCCAGTTCTTAAGGCTGGTGGAAAGAATCCTTTCTGTAACTTCAGAGACTGTTTCCTCTCTCCTTCCACTGGACTTCTGTGACTCTTTAGCGGTCCCTCTGAAGGCAGTCAGCAGGGCTGCCTTTTTTTTTTTTTTTAAATTAATTAATTTATTTTTGGCTGCGTTGGGTCATCGTTACTGTGTGCAGGCTTTTTCTAGTTGCGGTGAGCAGGGACTACTCTTCATTGCGGTGCGCGGGCTTCTCATTGCGGTGGCTTCTCTCGTTGCGGAGCACGGGCTCTAGAGCGCAGGCTCAGTAGCTGTGGTGCATGGGCTTACTTGCTCCGTGGCATGTGAGATCTTCCCAGACCAGGACTCGAACCCGTGTCCCCTGCAACGGCAGGCGGATTCTTAACCACTGTGCCACCAGGGAAGTCCGGGCTGCCTTATTGTATTCTACTTAATTCAAGACCGCGGATTTCTTGAATATTTCTGCCCTCGGCTCTGAGGGCACAGAGGATTAAAAACACGGTCCTTGCCTCCTCGGCTCATGGTAGAGCCAGGGAGAATGATGGAAAATGACACAGCGGCAGAGACAGTGTCTCCTGGGCTGGCAGGCAGGAGCTGAGCCCTGCTGCGGCAGAGGCTGGCGGGACAAGTCTGCCCAGCATAGAGAAAACTCCCTGGGGAAGGTGAAGTGCAGGGTGCAGGTGGGAGGGAAAAGCAGCAGCAATTCTAGCAGTAAAGAAGAGAGCTCGAGATAGGGCTGGGTACAGTCACATGTGATTTATTTGGGGGATGCTAGAGAACTCAGTGTGGGCGGGGTGTGCTGCAGTGATTGGATTCCAACTGTGAAGAGCCAGGGATGACTCTGTAACCCTTATGGAAGGTTTTGAAGGAGGGGATCCACGACCTGCTTCAGATTACAGTCTGCAGGTGGGGGGTGGCAGGGGTGGGTGGGTGGGGATAAGGGCCCATTAATCCGTCTAAACCGCTTTTCTGGAAGGAAATCTCTGCAACAGAGCAGAGCATTTCTCCTTGTGTGCTGGCTAGTGCCCTAAGCCTGTCAGTGCTCTGCTTAGAGTAGACAATCAGTAAATACACAGTGAAAAAAATGTTTACATACACACCCCCCAATTTATATTTCTCTCTCTTTTTTTTTCTTTTAAGTAGGGCAATTAAGAATAGATTCAGACAGCAGGAGGAAGTTCTCTGATCTCACACTGACTGCAGAGGGCTATAGGCTTCAGTTTCTTTGCACATTGAGGGCGCTCATCGTGAGATGAAAGCATTTCCTCCTCTTCGTTTTTCATGGGTTTTATCAAAATTTTGACTGCTCCAAGCATCTTCCTCATCAGCACAAATGCATTTGGTATGGAACTAATAGTAGAATATTTTAGGGGTGGATTAACACGGAGATCCTAATGGCTAGCTATCTGGGTTACCAATGCTACTGCCTGCATACAGGTAAAGGGGAAAAGGTAAAACAGATTCATTTTCTTACATCCTGGATTTCTTTTAATTTTCTCAGACATAATTCATAAATTCAAATAGACCAAAAAAGTATATGCTTTAAAGAAAAATGGGAGAACAAGAAAAATCCCTACCAACTACAGTTTTGAAGAATGGATTTTTTTCCTTGACTTAATTAATATTCATTTTTAGTAGAAATGTGAACACGTGCCTACCACATTTTGTTGATGCTTGTGGATTTATTTTTAGGGAGAGGGAGAAACAGAGAGGAAGTTAGACTCAGAGACCGTCAGACATTTAGCTCCTTATCTACATTAGAGAGTTTATTGAGATTTAGAATAAAAATTAGCAAGAAGCAAATATTATCCACAAAATGCCAAAGCTTAATCTGTGGCCAAAAGACTTGGCCTGGCACTTAGAGCTAAGGTTTAGCCCCTTTCTCCATATGAAGAAAGCACATCTATTTCCTATTCTTTTGGCACCATTTTCCCAAAGCACACACACTCATTAACTGATGGTTGTGATGGAATTCTGTCCTATTTAGCTTCAACCGCGAGATTCTTAACCATTTAAACCTTATTCAGAAATAAAAACCCGCTCTAGTCAATGGAGAAACCACTTTATAGGTCTGTATTATACTCTGTTTATATTTATTAAGTCCTCATTGATCCTGGGAAAATGATGAAGTCTTACATTTTTGCGTTGTTTTATTGCTTACAAAGCATGTTTCATTCATTACCCTATGGAAATCTTAATACTCTAAAAGGAAGACATTTTTATTTGATTACACAGTTAGGAAACCAGAGATTCTGCTATTTCTTGAGATCACTGGGCTAGCATTTCACAGTGTCAAGGTTTGCTCAAGAAAAAAAAAAAAGAAGGAAAGAAAAGAAAAAAAGGACTGACTATAACGCTGCAGTAAACCTGCGAATCTTAATAGGGAAATCAGTTGTGTTCTAATTTCTAAGTACTTGATTCAAGCAGAAATTGAAATAAAAAGTATAAAATTTAAAATGAGCCACTCACATTTATTGATGACTTACTTACCATGTGCTAGGCATTGAAAAGTACATGCATCATCTCATTTAATTCTCCTGACAACCCTAAGAAGTGGAGAAATACAGTCGCTTCAGATTTTCTAGATGAAGAAAGAGTTGAGAGAAAAACAATTAAAAATAACGTTTACTGAGGGTTTCCTCTGCGTAGTCATAGTGCTATATGTTTTACATACAATTTCTCAGTTGTTCCTTAAATCTGTGAAGGAGAAACCCATTTTATAGATGGTACAACCAAGGCACAGGGAAGTGAAGTATCTTGTCCAGGTTCACATAGCTAGTTAAGTGGCAGAGCTGGGATCTGAACCCAAATAGTATTCCGCCCCGAATCTGGGCACTTCCCACCTAGCTAATGCTGCAGGCCAATCTCTTCTCATTCTGTTTTGGTCAAAGGTTGGGAAGATGTGTGTCATTCAGGGTACTCAGGGCTCTTGGGCATACCACGGGAGCAGCATCATACCTTCTCGGACAGGCTGGTAATGAGCCACCTTTTCCTACAAGAAAAGGAAGAACTTAATAGGAACTTTTACAAGGACTTTGGTGTGGGGAGAGTCTGTCTGGAAATACCACATTATTGGGGCTTGAGCAGTAAATACGCTTCAAAGGTTTTCACCATAAGGCAGGGGTTTGGACCAGTTAGAGGCGTGTTTACTCCCGTGAGTCTGAAGAGAGAACAAGGTTAGGTTAAGTAGCTATCAATAACAGTTGATGATAAGCAAAAAACAACAACTCTGGGACCGTGGTTGTCACAGTCTCTTAAATAGATTATCAGGCTAATACTTACTACTTGTTTATTTTATATTATTTGTTATTGGTTTCAGGTGCACAGAATTGGATTAATATAATCCTGCTTTATAACACACTGCACTGGTCCTTGCGACTTGTTTATACTGATCATTGTTTTAAATAATTCTATTTTAAAGCATAGTTTAGTGCTTCTAGGTACTCTGGACCCAGAGCTACAGCTCTGGCGCATGGTTTATCTGTGGAATCTTTTCCCACATTCTGGACATAAAACCTAGAAGGAAGTAGCTTTGGAGAATCAGCCCTGAAACCCAGAGGGTGGGGGCAGTGACCCTGCCGTTAGTAAGAAGCTTGTCTCCTTTCCACCAGGGGTTAAGGTCTCAGGGCAGGGTCAGCCAGGGGCTTGGTAAAGACAGAGTATTCATGACCTCCTCTGCACATTCCAAGGAGATGAAACAAACAAGTGGTCATTTTCCAGGAAAATTGAGGCCATGCTTCCAGTGCCCTGAGAATCCTCATACTCAGCATTCATGTGCCAATTAAAAAAGTTGCTCATACACTCAACCCTTTTCCTTGGGAGGGCCAGCTGGGGTGAGGCCAGCACAGCTGCTTCTGAAGGGCAATTGGGGGAAATGCATCTTGCCCGTGGCCTGGTTAGAAGTCTAACCAGGCATTTACAGGGAGAAGTTGAGGTTGCCTTGCAGAGAAATTTCTTCCCATCCACGAAGACTTTCATACTTGTCTCTTCCTTCCTCATCACAACTTCTTCTTTCTGTGTCTATGGAAAATATATTTGTTCCAACTTCCCTGCCCC
This sequence comes from Aethalodelphis obliquidens, assembly GCF_003676395.1. Lineage (NCBI taxonomy): Eukaryota > Metazoa > Chordata > Mammalia > Artiodactyla > Delphinidae > Aethalodelphis > Aethalodelphis obliquidens. The sequence goes on from NW_020837971.1 coordinate 8,351,592, forward strand.
CAAAGTGGATTTTAATTGTGATACCAAAGTGGGACATTTTGCGTTTCTAATGGTTGAGCTCATTGGAAAGACTGTTCCTCTCTCCAGGGCATTGGGGTTAGTTTTTTTTTTTCGTTATTTGTTTCCAGTTTGGCAGCACATTGCAATGGCCAAGAGCATGAACTCTGCAGTCATGTTTACCGGTTTCAAGTTCCAACTCCACCTTTTTTTTTTTTTTTTTTTTTTTGCGGTAGGTGGGCCTCTCACTCTTGTGGCCTCTCCCGTTGCGGAGCACAGGCTCTGGACGCGCAGGCTCAGCGGCCATGGCTCACGGGCCCAGCCGCTCCGCGGCATGTGGGATCTTCCAGGACCGGAGCACGAACCTGTGTCCCCTGCATCGGCAGGTGGACTCTCAACCACTGCGCCACCAGGGAAGCCCCCAACTCCAACATTTAGTAGCACATTTCTTTTAAACCTTTGGCAACATATTTAAGTTTGCTAAATTTTAGTCTTTTTCTGAGATAATGGGAACTATCTCATAAAGTCGTCATGCAGATAAATTAAAGCATCCTTTGTAATTCACTTAGCACAGCTCCCAGCACATAGTAGGTCCTCAGTAAATGTTAGCTGTAGATGCTATTATGAAACGTAGGTCTTAATATACTTGTACTTTTATTTCTCCTGGCTGGATGCCCCCAAGTAGGATTTTTGGGTTCAAGAGTGTGTGCATTACACGTTTTATTTTATTTATTTATTTTTAAAATTTATTTATTTAATTTTATTTTTGGCTGCGTTGGGTCTTCTTTGCTGCACACGGGCTTTCTCTAGTTGCAACGAGCAGGGGCTACTCTTCGTTGCGGTGCGCGGGCTTCTCATTGCGGTGGCTTCTCTTGTTGTGGAGCACGGGCTGTAGGTACACGGGCTTCAGTAGTTGTGGCTCACCGGCTCTAGAGCACAGGCTCAGTAGTTGTGGCACACGGGCTTAGTTGTTCCACGGCATTACACATTTTAAATCATGGTGTCTGATTACTATCTAAAAAGTTTGCAGCAATTTATAGTCCTATTAATTAGCGAACAGAGTAACCTTCTTCTCCAAACCTTACCAACATTGGGAGATAAGGAATCATCTCAATTTTGGCTAATTTGATGGGTGGAAACGGTTTCTTATTATTTTAATTTGCGTTTTCCTGATCTTTAAAGAGACAGTGCATCTATACGTAGATTTATTGGCCATTTTCGGACTCTTCTACATCTGAACAGTCTGTGTTTGTTCACAGCTTTTGTCTATGGGATTTTACAAATACTGCTATTTTGAATAAACAAATATTACTAATTTATAAGAAATCTCCATGAATTAAGGATATTATCTGTGTTGAAAATATGTCTCTCATCCTATTATTTGTCTTCCTTTTCTCTTGTGATCTTTTGTTATACTGCCATTTACATTTTTTTATATAGAGTGATGTAACCATTTTTCTTTTATGTCTCCTGGGTCTTCTCTTATTTATCAAAGATGTTTGAGTGCCGTGTATACCCTAGGGTCATACTCTTGTTCTCATTTCACTACAGCAATGGCTCTCAATTTTCTGTGGGCATCAGAATCACTTATGAAGCACTTTAAAACTGTGTTTTCTTGGGCTTGATCATAGGATTTCCAGGAGTGGAGCTTGGATGCATGCTTATGAAAAAGGAGAGTCTCATTTTGAAAAATGAGTCCTTCTTAAAAGTAGGTTCTTTGTTTCCCCCATCCCCACCCCAAAAGCAGGTTCTTAAATTGGCAAAATGTTGATATAGTTGTTGAAGTTGGATGCTGTTATTGGGGCCTAGTAGGTGGCCCCAAGATGTGCCTCAATGGCATACTGATAATTTTGAATGAAAGTTAGTTAAGAAATGGCCAATGCAAGAGGGACACTGTGACCCTCTGCTGTCTCCTCCAAAGCAGGAGATCAGTCTCTCATGTGAAAGGTGTACTCCTTACACCTGCAGGTAGAAGGACACCCTTATTTCCAGAAGTAGGGAGTTTGGGCCCAGAAGCCTGTAAAAGTAAATCTTGTTACTTCTTTAATTTACTACCCCAAGCCCAAACTCTGTTTAGATTTTTCACTAATTGAGCACCTCAAACCCAAGTTTCTTTGTTGTGTCAATTCCTCACAAATTTGTTGCTTCTTTGTCTAAAAAGTATAAAAGCTGCCTACTTTGGCTACTTCTTAGGTTCCATTTCTATGAGACCTCTGTGCACACAATTAAAATTAGTTTCTTTTCTCTTAATCTGTATTGTGCCAATTTTATTAGTCCAGCCACAAGAACTCAAGAGGGGTAGAGGGGGAATTTCCTCCTCCCAACACTATAGATGGAATGTTTGTAGCCACCTGAAATTCATATGCTGAAATGTTAACCCCCAGTGTGATGGTTTTAGGAGATTGGGCCTTTGGAAGGTTATTAGGTTATGAGGGTGGATCCCTCCTAAATGGGATTAGTGCCCTTATAAAAGAGACCACACAGAGCTCCCTAGCCCCTTCCCTTCCCCTATGTGAGGTTACAGCGAGAAGAGGACTGTCTGTGAACCAGGAAGAGGGCTTTCACCAGAACTCAACCATTCTTATTTTTTTTAATTAATTAATTAATTTTTGGCTGCCTTGGATATTTGTTGCTGTGAGCGGGCTTTCTCTAGCTGTGGCAAGTGGGGGCTACTCTTCATTGCGGTGCGTGGGCTTCTCATTGTGGTGGCTTCTATTGTTGCGAAGCACGGGCTCTAGGCATGTGGGCTTCAGTAGTTGTGGCACACGGGCTCAGTAGTTGTGGCTCCTGGGCTCTAGAGCGCAGGCTCAGCAGTTGTGACACACGGGCTTAGTTGCTTCACGGCATGTGAGATCTTCCCAGACCAGGGCTTGAACCCGTGTCTCCTGCCTTGGCAGGTGGATTCTTAACCACTGTGCCACCAGGGAAGTCCCAGAACTCAGCAGTTCTTGCACCCTGATCTTGACCTCCAGCTACCATAACTGTGAGAAATACCTTTCTGTTGTTTGTAAGCCACCCAGTCTATGCTCTTCTGTTACAGCAGCCCAAATGAACTAAGACACTGGGTGATAGGCACTTGAGAATTCATTATCTGTTCTCCTTACTTTTGAATATGTTTGAAAATTTCCATGAGCAGTAACCTTAAAAGAAAAAGTTCTGATAGCGTGTGAAGCTTATCAAAGTTACTGTCCTAATCAGAGTTGGCTAAGCAGCAGAGATGTTACATCAAAGGTCAGCTAGGAAGGGACGTGGCCTCCTCATGGTGATGTTGAGCAATAGTGCAGCCGCCCATGTGGGCGCTGAGCCAGAGCACGAGCAGCCTGCCAGGGCTGTGCTGGGTCCTTGGACCCTGAACAGTAGGGCCTCCTTTCTTTCCGATTGCTTCACAGCTTCTCTCTCAGTTCTGCAGGACCCCGTGAAGAGGCAGGAGCAGATATTTCTGTTCCTTGGAGAGGCAAGTAAAAAATGGAAGTCAGTCTTTGAGTCTCTCTTTGGGAAGGTAGCAGCAGATGGTGGGAGTGGTAGTGTTCTCATTTGCCATCAGACTGGCCTCTCTCTCTCCCTCCATTAAAAACCCTTTGTCAGTCATCTTACACGTACTCTAAACCTTCCATTTTCATCTCTCTCTCTATTTTATCCCCAGCATTACATTCTTTTCCTAGTCATGGTAACTTCTTGGTCTTGACTGTGATTTGCTTACTTATGCAAATCTGCAATGAAGTGTTAGGAACAGTATTAAAATAGAGGCCCTACCGCAGTGACACTTACCTGGAGCCCTGTACAGTACCTATTATTAACAGGACACACAGTTGAAGGAGGGGATAAACACAAAACACACATAAATCAACCTGGGATGCTTCACCCAGACTTTCCCAATCCCTAGTCCTCACCTCGTGCAAAATACTACTCAAAACACAGCTCAGGGGAAGCCCAGGACAAACTGGCTGTCCATTTGTCAATGCGTAAGGCTAAAGATAACCAGGTAATTAAAGGGAACCATCAGTGCAAAGGAGGAGTTGAACCGTGAAGAAGCAGAACAACCTTCTGCTAGGGGAAAACGAGATAATGCTGGGGAGGAAGAGAACTTTTGAGGTGGTTTCAGTAGAGATGGGAGAGATTCAAGAGGACATTATATCCATAAACTGAAAGCAAGTTGCCATTGAAAGGGGATAGTCAGAAAACTAGAATTCTTGAAATTGAAATCTTGACAATATGATTATCAAAATTAATTTCAGGGATTTCCCTGGCGGTTCAGTGGTTAGGACTCCATGTTTCCACTGCAGGCGGTGTGGGTTTGATCCCTGGTCAGGGAACTAAGACCCCACATGCTGTGTGATGTGGCCAAAAAAAAAAAAAAAAAAAATTTTCAAAATTCCACAAAAGTCTGAAAAATAAAATAGATGCAGCCAAGGACTGAATTCGAAATCTGGAAGATAAAGTTGAAAAAAGAAATCTTCTGAAACTTAGAGACATGATGTCACAAGAGATAAAAGAAGGTTGGGAAAAGATCGAAGCAGTTTGCCCTCCAATTCCTCTAATAGGAGTCTCAGAAGACGGAAAGAGAACACGGAGAGAGGATGTGACTTTTCTCAAAAGAGAGAAATGACTTGGTCTTCAGATTGAAAGGGCCTATCTCGATACATATTGGTGACACTTCTGCCCTACAGGGATAAAAAAAAGAGTATCCTTAAAGTTTTCAGGAAGAAAACATAAAATCGCCTGACTAAAGCCACAATGGCTCAGAAGACTCCAATCAGCAACACTGGACGTTAAAGAAAAGGGAGCACCAAGTTCCAGGTTCTGAGGGAAATGATTTGAACATATAAATATACCCCAGCTAGGCGAAGCCTAAAAATACCTTCAGACACAGGCAAGGACTCTGAAAGATTGTCTTCTCTATCCTTTTTCCAGAACAGCTACTCAGCGCTGTACTAGAGCCAAGCAGAAAAGGAACCCAAGAAAGAGAAAAACATGGGCTCCAAGAAACCAGTCTAGGAGGACAGTGACATGACATCCCAAGACAATGACAGTTGCGTCGCACACCTAGACAGCAGTGAGTCCAAATTAGAACAGAAAGTCAGAGGGCTCCATGGAAACAGTTTTCAGGAAGAAAGTGGGTAATATAACACAAGTCTTGTGATTAGGATCTAGAAGTCTCACCACAGCCTTCGATCAATGAGATGGTGGCAGAAGTCTTTTTTTTCTCCCTCCACAACAAGAAAAAGAATGGCCACTAGGTATTCTGAGAAATAAAAGGAAACACTCTACAAGAAAGTCATGGTCTGAATATGAAGCAAGTCAGATTTTGAGCAGTTAGTGTATATGAGAAATAGTGATACACCCTCTGAATTAAATAGCAATACAATCTGTCAATACAATCTGTTTGAACTTGTAATGGGTACTCGGTATACACATTTGCCTGTGTTGAGTGTGCTTTTTTATTCCTGAAAGTGGTTTGCCATTTTTGTAGCATATTTTCTTTGCATATCAGCTTTTCTCTAATAATTTTTTTGAAGAATCACCCAGAGAATAAACTTAGGTGTAAATTTTGTTCTCATTGTTTTTCTTTCCCTCTCAAAAAAAAAAAATATGATTTTGTGGTTTTTAACATAGTATTGGTGACTTTGGATTTGTTTTTTTGTTCTCATGTCAAAGCTTATATTTATTGTCTATTTTATATTTTTTAAGTTAATGTTTATTGGAGTATAGTTGATTTATAATGTTGTGTTAGCTTCTGCGGTACAGCAAAGTGAATCAGTTATACATATACATATATCTACTCTTTTATAGATTCTGTTCCCATATAGGTCATTACAGAGTATTGAGTAGAGTTCCCTGTGCTATATAGTAAGTTCTTATTAGCTTTCTATTTTATATATAGTAGTGTGTATATGTCAGTCCCAATCTCCCAATTTATCCTCCACCCACCATTCCCCATTGGTAGCCTTAACTTTGTTTTCTAAATCTCTGACTCTATTTCTGTTTTGTAAATAGGTTCATTTGTGCCGTTTTTTAGATTCCATATATAAGCGATATCATATGATATTTGTCTTTCTTTGTCTGACTTACTTCACTAAGTATGACAATCTCTAGGTCCATCCATGTCGCTGCAAATGGCATTATTTCATTCATTTTTTATGGCTGAGTGATATTCCATTGTATATGTGTATCACATCTTCTTTATCCATTCCTCTGTCCATAGATATTTAGGTTGTTTCCATGCCCTGGCTATTGTAAATAGTGCTGCAATGAACATTGGGGTGCACGTATCTTACCTTATCTTTTATTTATTTATCTATTTATTTATGGCTGCGTTGGGTCTTCGTTGCTGCGTGCAGCCTTTCTCTAGTTGTGATGAGCAGGGGCTACTCTTCGTTGCAGTGTATGGGCTTCTCATTGTGGTGGCTTCTCTTGTTGCGGAGCATGGGCTAGGCGTGCAGGCTCAGTAGTTGTGGCTCGTGGGCTCTAGAGTGCAGGCTTAGTAGTTGTGGCACACAGGTTTACTTGCTCTGTGGCATGTGGGATCTTCCTGCACCAGGGATTGAACCCGTGTGCCCTGCATTGGCAGGTGGATTCTTAACCACTGCACCACCAGGGAAGTCCCTGGGGTACATGTATCTTTTTGAATTATGGTTTTCTCTGGATATATGCCCAGGAGTGGGATTGCTGGATCATATGGTAGCTCTATTTTTAATTTTTTAAGGAACCTCCATCCCATTCTCCACAGTGGCTGTTACCAGTTTACATTCCCACCAACAGTGTAGGAGGGTTCTCTTTTCTCAGGACCCTCTCCAGCATCAGTGGTTTGTAGATTTTTTTTTTTTTTTTTTTTCAGTACACGGGCCTCTCACTGTTGTGGCCTCTCCCGTGGTGGAGCACAGGCTCCGGCCGCGCAGGCTCAGCGGCCATGGCTCACGGGCCTAGCCGCTCTGCGGCATGTGGGATCTTCCCGGACCGGGGCACGAACCCGTGTCCCCTGCATCGGCAGGCGGACTCTCAACCACTGCGCTACTAGGGAAGCCCTGTAGATTTTTTGATGATGGCCATTCTGACTGGTGTGAGGTGATACCTCATAGTAGTTTCGATTTGCAGTTCTCTAATAATTAGTGATGTCGAGCATCTTTTCATGTGCCTCTTGGCCATCTGTATGTCTTCTTTGGAGCAATGTCTGTTTAGATTTTCTGCCGATTTTTTGATTTTTTTTTTTTTTTTTTGATATTGAGTACATGAGCTGTTTGTATATTTTGGAGATTAATCCCTTGTCGGTAGCTTCGTTTGCAGATATTTTCTCCCATTCTCTGGGTTGTCTTGTTATTTTGTTTATGGCTTCCTTGGCTGTGCAAAAGCTTTTAAGTTTAATTAGGTCCCATTTGTTTATTTTTTTATTTTCATTAGGAGGTGGATCAAAAAAGATGTTGCTGTGATTTATGTCAGAGAGTGTTCTGCCTATGTTTTCCTGTTAGAGTTTTATAGTATCAGGTCTTACATTTAGGTCTTTAATCCATTCTGAGTTTATTTTTGTGTATAGTGTTAGAGAATGTTCTAATTTCATTCTTTTACATGTAGCTGTTCAGTTTTCCCAGGACCACTTATTGAAGAGACTGTCTTTTCTTCATTGTATATTCTTGCCTCCTTTGTCATAGGTTAGGTGAACACAGATGTGTGGGTTTATCTGTGGACTTTCTATCCTGTTCCACTGATCTATATTTCTGTTTTTGTGCCAGTACCATACTGTTTTGATGACTGTAGCTTTGTCATATAGTCTGAAGTCAGGGAGCCTGAGGACTTTGGATGTTTTTTTTTTTTTTTTTTTTTTTTATTAATTAATTTATTTTACTTATTTATTTTTTTTGCGGTACGCGGGCTTCTCACTGTTGTGGCCTCTCCCGCCGCGGAGCACAGGCTCATGGCTCACGCGTCCAGCCGCTCCGCGGCATGTGGGATCTTCCCGGACCGGGGCACGAACCCATGTCCCCTGCATCGGCAGGCAGACCCTCAAGCACTGCGCCACCAGGGAAGCCCCAAGGACTTTGGATTTTGATTGGACAGTCATTTAAGCTCAGCATCTGGAAACTTAAACTTATGGACGTGAAGAAGCATAAGCTTAAAAAAATACCCATTAACCTTAACGTCAGACTCATATTTTCGTAATCTTTTTGAAGTGTTCCTTAGTAACTAATAGGTCTTGTTTTGAAGAAATATATATATATATATATATATATATATATATATGTGTGTATAAAATTCAGCCACTCCTCTAGTTTCCATTCACTTTTTTTCTGCTAACTCCAAGTAAAACGAAATGAGAGAAGTTTTTAGAAATTTTATTTTTTTATTGAAGTATATTTGACATACAACATTCTATTAGTTTCAGGTATACAACATAATGATTCAACATTAAAGAAATATTTACAGCAGTTAAATATTTGTGGGATTATTTGGGTTGTGCGATTGGAATGGTGTGTGTGTGTGTATAGTTTCCTTCTTGATGCCCCACTTTCCACCAATCATTGCCTTCACACTTGCAGACTCATATTTTTTTTAAAGGACCTCACCTACTTACTGATAGCAGGTGTAGGTTTTCTTGTTGAATGCTCCTGCCTACAAGATTTTAGTTTCTCAAGGACCAGGCCTAGGCCTCTATCCTGTTCCTCTTCCTCTGGCCTGGCTCGCCCAGCCTCAGGGTGCCCCCACCAGGTCCTGGAGGGTGTCCTGGGCAGATGAGAGCCTCTTGGCCCTGTGCCCCTTGATCCCTGCACTCTCATGGGCACCCCACATGGGGTGAGGGAGAAGGGGAGGCAGCTGGTCCAGGTTCGGGTAAGCATGGTGATGGGAACCCACATCGCAAGAGCCTTGAGTTCTCTGTACCAATCATTAGACTTTCAAAGTTGCATAAAGTATAAATCAGAGGCCCAAATGCTTACTAATGTCGATTCAGCACAATAAAGTAATCAATAAACAAAATAGTCTGAGAGGAACAGACTAACCTCAGAGCCTCTTCCCATGAATAAGTATTTGTGGGGACAAAGCATTTTTGGAGAAGTGAATCAGCTCATTTATTTGTAGAGATTTGGGGAATTGTCATAAGGGCCTGAAAGGGTAATGAACATAGGAAACTCTCAATGTTGGTATCATCATGAAAAAGCCTTTCATGGAAAGGAGAGAGACTAGCGCAAAATGTGTTTCCTCCCCTTAAACCATAGGTTCTTCTCCTTGCCATGCTTTCCTGCAGACAAGGAAGGCCTCTAGCAGAGAGAGTGAGAATAGAAAGGGAAAGGAGAAAATGGAGAGAGGACATGGGAGGTGGTAGTGAGGATGAAACCCCGAGAGGCAGTGAGTACTTCAAGCTGGACCATGAGTCATAGAGTGACACGTAGGTCTGTGGGTCAGTTTCCTTTCTTTGCCCCCAGATCTTGGCATTATCTTGACTTTCATCTCTATGTTCTGCTTGTAGCATCTATATTCCAAAGGGCAAGGCCATTTTTAACATCTTCATAGCTCGTACATGCTTCCTGTTGGAAGGCAAACTCGTTAGAATACATCTACATCCCAAATTAAATATAATTTTTTGGTAAACATTTTTGACAGGATATTACGTTGAACCATAGGAAACTGCCATTTTTACAGACCCCCAGAGCAGTCACACATTAGCAATTTCATATTGTTCAGTCTAATAATTTTGTCTTTGAAAGTATTTGGCTGTAAGTTCTGCCTTTAATTGACCATTATTTGGAATTCCCTGGTGGTCCAGTGGTTAGCACTTGGTGCTTTCACTGCAGTGGTCCTGGTTGGGGAACTAGGATCCTGCAAGCCAAAATAAATCAATAAATCAATAAATCATAATTTACCATTAGCTAAGATTTCTCTGCAACTACTACATAGAGGCTGGGAATTTACGTAAACTGAGAACTTGTAACCTACAGATTATTATTCGAGGTAATGACCCTTTAGATGCTCATAATACGAAAGGGAATAATTAATGGAGTTGACTTAAGTGGCATCTGTAAACTGTCCTTTAAACGTTTGTTAGCTAAAACCTCCTCGTTTTTATTTCGGGGCTGTGGCCGGTTGGCTTCTGGTGGCAGGCTCTGATGAGTGATTAGTGTGCGGGAGGTTTATTCGAGGAGATGCTGGGCTAGCACCCATGGGGGAGGGGAAGGAGCCACACTGGACAGAGGCTGGACTCAGCAGCCGCATAGAGAGCTCGGAGCAAGGATGGTCCTCATGCTGTCCGGTTTGGGGTGCCGGTCGCTGGAGGCAGGCTGCCATCTGCCCTGGGAGGGGGCTGTCCAGAGAGAGCCAGCAGCTGAGGGCTTTAGTCAACAATGTTCCCAGTAGCTGGGGAAACAACCCTGTTGTCCTGACGTGGAGATCTAGTTAGGAAAACACAGCATCCACGACAGTGCCATTTTTTTTAAGGTCTTCTCGTAGCACCCTAGCACTGGGCCTGTGGGGCAGAGGGGTCAATGGCCTGTGTGAGAAGCTGATGGGGCTTGAGGCTTTTAGGGAGAGAAAGGCTTTCAAACAGACTTAAGAGGAAAAGGGAGGGTATTGGGTGAGACTTGCCCGCAGATGTCAAGGTGGAGGGAGCTCTGGGTAGGGTCCCGAGTCCTGCCTGTTGGATCCTCACTGGTCTTACCTGTGAATCAAGGGGGGCACAGACCTGATGAACCCCATCTCTTCCTCCAGCCTAGCACTGGGCAGCGCTCGGAGTCTCACCCCAGTGATCCCAAAGTAGAGCAAATCAGAGTCACTAACTGATTCAGATTTGAATTAGGCAGTTTGCGAATCTTTTCCTCGTTCCTTGTTTGCTCCTGGGGATTGGTGAGGCAGGGTCCAAGCCAGGCCATTTTACAGACAATCACATTGCTTTCTCCTTCGTCTGGCTCGGGACTCTGAACAGGCACATGTATGAATAGGACAGTCCGTTTCATTACTGAGCAGCAGGCAGCAGGTCACAGAAAGAAAAAGAAGAAAGAAAAATTGGAGAGGAGCCAAGAATTAGAAAACCAGCGGCTGAGTCGCACGCCCGCTGTGCTCACTTGGGCAGCACATGGAATAATACAGAGACAAGTAGTGTGGCCCGTGTGCAAGGATGACACAGCAACGCGGGAAACATCCTGTATTTTTTCAGGGGTGATGAAAACGTTCTGGAGATGGATAGCAGTGAATGGTTGTACAATAATGAGAATGCCCTTAATGCCAGAGAACTGTGCACTTAAAATGGTTAAATGGTAAGTTTTAGGTTATGAATATTTTGCCACAATTTATAAAAACCAGACATGGCCGTAAGGGATGGAGGGTTGGATAAAGATGTCATAAAGTAAAAGTCATGCAATTACACTGATGAAATCAATTACAGCCAAAAAATAGCAGATGTCAAAACCCACGTGCAGGCAGTGACGTGCACACCCCGGTATAAATACAAAGTAGTGGAAAGAGCCAACCTGGATATCAGCTGGGTTCAAAGCCTAACTCTGCCACTTCCTAGCTGTGTGACCTTGGACAAGACACCTAACTTCTCTGAGCCTGTTTCTTATTTATAAAATCAAAATGATGACATTGGGGCATCCCTGGTGGCGCAGTGGTTAAGAATCTGCCTGCCAATGCACGGGACACGGGTTTGAGTCCTGGTCCAGGAAGATTCTACGTGTTGTAGAGCAGCTAAGTCTGTGCACCACAACTACTGAGCCTGCGCTCTAGAGCCCGCGAGCCACAACTACTGAAGCCCACGTGCCACGACTACTGAAGCCTGCGTGCCTAGATCCTGTGCTCTGCAACAAGAGAAGCCACGGCAATGAGAAGCCCTCGCACTGCAACGAAGAGTAGCCCCCGCTCGCCACAACTAGAGAAAGCCTGCGCACAACAATGAAGACCCAACGCAGCCAAAAAATAAATAAATAAACAAAATCTATTAAAAAAAAAATTCAGGATGCCTGGGCTTTAGTCATGGTTCTGCCACTGTGAAAACATGGGCAAGTCACTCACCCTTCCTGGATTTTGATTTTCTTGTTGTGAAACAAGAGTTGTACTCAATGACCTCTATGATTAGTTCCTGCTCTAACTTGCTTTTGAGCTTCACAATTTCAGAGCACTCCAGACCTTTACTGGAAAGTGTGTGTCCAGGAAAGGTGAAACTCAGAAGAGCCAGTTCTGTTAGTCTGCTAGGGGGACCATAACAAAAGTACCAGGAACTGGGTGGCTTGAACAATGGAAATTTACAGTTTCATAGTTCTGGAGGCTAGAAGTCCAAGATCAAGGTGTCTGCAGGGTTGGCTCCTGTGAGGGCTTTGAAGGAGAACCTGTCTCACACCCCTCTCCTAGCTGCTCGTGGCTTACCAGCAGTCCTTGGCGTTCTGTCTTCTCTGCCTTCATTTTCATGTGGCATTCTCGCTGTGTGTCTCTGTCTCTATGCCCACATTTCCCTTTTTATAAAGACACTGGTCATATTGGATTAGGCCCACCCTAATGACCTCATTTTAACTTGATTACCCTTGTAAAGACCTTATTTCCAAGTAAGGTCTCACGCTGAGGTACTAGGAGTTAGGATTTCAACATATCTTTTTTGGAGGACACAATTCCGCCAGCCCATAACAGCAATCACAATACGTGGTTAAATATTTCTGTATGGAAGGAATGAAGAAGTGGACTAAAAATAGGTTTTTGAGTTTTTTCAATTAGGTGATACCTTTTTTTTTATTTCTCTGGAATATACCTGAAGTTGAGTTTGTCAGGTATTATCGGGTTTGAGATGCAGTGTCCTTTCAAATGGTTCCCTCTGAGGAAATTTTACGCGTTCCTTTTTTTTCTTCTCCTCCCTACTTGCTTGTTCCCCTCATTCTTTTGTGTCTCCAGCTCTCATTGCATTAATTCTTACTCCATTCTCCTTCATCGCCCTACCTGGATCTCAGAAAATTAGGGAATATCTGTTCTTTATTCACCCTGCAGAGTAAAAATGCAGCCATCATTCTCACTAAATCATGACGTCTGCTTTCAAAGCCTCTCTTCTTCCTCCCTGCTTTTCCAGGGACTCAGAAACCTTGGGCCTGGAAGGGACCTGAGATGTTTTCTGAGCCCAGAGGTGGCTTGGGTCTCCTCGAACGGCCTATATTTTTAGGCTGGGCATGACCATCTCTCCACTTCTCAAGTATATTAGATATCTCTTTCTTATGTCAATTTAAAATCCGTTTCCCCATTCTGTCGCCAGTGAGCTCTCTAGAGTGTGACAGAATGAAGCCATTGCATCTCCCATGGGAAGCCCTTGGAAGCAACACCAGCTATGCAGGTTCAGACTCCTCGTAACATTTGAGAGGTAGTTTTCTCTGGTTCTACTAGTTATTTAACCAGTCAGCTTCAGGGTCTGTGACTAATTAGTTGAGGTAACTTGGGTAGGTGATATAACCTCTTTGAACATCAGGGTCCACATCCTTGAACTGAGTTACAGCTAAAAGACTTGAATTTAAAGGGCCTGCTTTCTTCCTGTCTAGATTCACTTTTCTGAATCTCAGAAGATCATAGTACTGGGGGCTTCCCTGGTGGCGCAGTGGTTAAGAATCCACCTGCCAATGCAGGGGACACAGGTTTGAGCCCTGGTCCGGGAAGATCCCACATGCCATGGAGCAACAAAGCCCGCGAACCACAACTACTGAGCCTGCACTCTAGAGCCCATGAGCCACAACTGCTGAGCCCGTGTGCCACAACTACTGAAGCCCGAGCGCCTAGAGCCCGTGCTCTGCAAGAGAAGAGTAAGCCCCGCTTGGGGCAACTAGAGAAAGCCCGCACACAGCAATGAAGACCCAGTGCAGCCAAAAATAAATAAATAAAATAAATAAATTTATAAAAAGAAAAGATCATAGTACTTACCTTCCCTCATGGGACTGCTGTGAAATCAAAGGTGATAGTATTTGTCAATTTTTGTTGTTGTTGTTGCTAGTAACTACTGCTGCTGCTGCTACTATAAAGGGCCTGGCAGGAGTTCCTCTTTCTAGGCTGGGTTAACAGCAGAAGTAAATGAAAAACTTTTGCTGCAAGTCACCCTGAGCTTATAGGAAGTGGTTGGGGACAGGATGTGTGGGAAAGCCAGGAGGGTTATTCAAAGAATTATTTCCAGAAAAAAAAAAAGAATGATTTCCAACCTGTGACCCAAGTTATGATTGTTAGCCAACTTCTAGAGCTGTCTGGGAAATAGCCAAATTCAGTTCTTAGAAGATCAAACCTGGGAGAAGTGCATTCACTGTTTTGGAACAAATTAAGCAAAACACAGGATGACTGGCATCCTTTTGATCCCCTCCCTCATCCGTATCAAGAGCTAGCTCCCTTTGATTTCAGAGACTTTAAGAAAAAAGGTACAGAAATGAGTTCTTTTGTTAAAAAAAAATCACAAAAGAAAATAATAGGGGTTTGTATCTTCCTGGCTGGCCCTCTTTTTCACACATTTCTCTTCTGGCGTGAAGCAGAACAACAGAACTCTGTGTGGACAGATTACAGTGCACTTACCAACAGAACTGAATGGGCCCTCCCTCGTGGATGTGGCTCAGAGACTCCCACTTGGTGGCACTGATGGCCAGTTGGGTCCTTTCCATGGAACCACTGAGCGTTATTTCATCCTTGGGGTTTGCAGGGTGAGTTTGCAGCCATCCTGGGCTTCTTGTCGCTGTAGTGTCTAAGAGAGCATCTGGTGGTCTTTTCAGCCACTCTAATGAAGAGAGAAGAGAGGTGGCTTTCAAGAGCCCAAGGGCTTCGCATCTGTCATGCTTACACACGAATGATTTTAGTATCCGGAGAATCACATCAGGAGCTAGTTAAAGCCATTCCTAAATTATTTATCTGGGTCAGATTTTGGTTCACTCTCTTATTCAAGATAAAGAGACTGTTGCTCTGATAGTATCATAAAACCTCTTAACGAATCTTCCATGTTTGCTCGGTGCCTTTCTGATACCCTAGTGATTGTTAATTTTTGTTTGGGACCTGACCTTGGTATAAAAATCTACAAAATTTACCCAAATCTTTATTACCTCTACGTGTAATCAGCTGAAAACTTGTTATGTAGCATTGGTGAAACCACCTGGTAGTGGTATGAATGTATATTTGGAGATGACAGAACTAAGGAATTTGAACCTTTATCATTAAAATAAAAACCCTAAAGTAAGCAAAATATATACATAATTTTTAAAAGATTAAGGTGCCCATATTAGATCAGTCATTCCCAAACTTTTCTATTTATCAGGGTTACTGCGGTAGCTCCTTGGCATAGCCTTTCAAAATCTGTTCTTTAAAAACTCCACTGATGATTCTGATAGGCTCCATTCCACAAAATAGTCTTTTATATTTTTAAATTCAAACTGTGTCAGCACTGGCCCTTGTGCTGTTAGTTGTTCTCACTAACCCAATTAATTCCCTTCATTTTAGTTATAAACCATAAGTTGAACTTATTTATTGCATACTTTTTTTTTGCTGTACGTGGGCCTCTCACTGTTGTGGCCTCTCCCATTGTGGAGCACAGGCTCCGGACGTGCAGGCTCAGCGGCCATGGCTCACGGGCCCAGCCGCTCCGCGGCATGTGGGATCTTCCCGGACCGGGGCATGAACCCGCGTCCCCTGCATCGGCAGGCGGACTCTCAACCACTGCGCCACCAGGGAAGCCCTATTGCATACTTTAAAAAAAATATTTATTTTTGGCTGTGTTGGGTCTTTGTTGCTGCGTGTGGGCTTTCTCTAGTTTCAGCGAGCAGGGGCTACTCCTCATTGTGGTGGGCAGACTTCTCATTGTGGTGGCTTCTCTTGTTGCAGAGCATGGGCTCTAGATGCATGGGCTTCAGTAGTTGTGGCATGTGGGCTCAGTAGCTGTGGCTCGTGGGCTCTAGGGCTCAGGCTCAGTAGTTGTGGCACATGGGCTTAGTTGCTCCGTGGCATGTGGGATCTTCCTGGACCAGGGATTGAACCTGTGTCCACTGCATTGGCAGGCAGAGCCTTAACCACTGCACCACCAGGGAAGTCCCTATTGCATACTTTTAAAACATATAGACTAATTTACAAAATCTTAGCTAAGGAATTCTATTGCTCACAAAGTAATTTCTCCTTCATCCCTTGTTAAGCTTTTTTGTCTTTAATCCTCTTCCAGCTAAAAACAAAACAAAAAAAACCCAAGAAAAACAAGAGGAGTGAATAATTTGAGAAAAATCCTTTAAGTGGCCATGTACATGTGTTTTCATGCATGCAACTGTGTTAGCCTGGGGCTTTTGGGGTTGCAATATCAGAGTCTACCTCAAACGGGCTCAAGCAGAAAAGTGAATTTATCGGCTCATGGAACTGGAAAGTCCAGGGATGCAGCTGTGTCAGCTTGATTCAGAGAATTCGAATCACCCCAACTTCCTTCATAATCTGAGCCTTCTTTTCTCTCCTTGGACATAGGCTTCCTCCATGTGGCTAAAAGCAGTGTCCACAAGCGGCCTGAGATTCACAAACCCATAGCCAAGTACCCTAAAAGAAAGACCTCTCTTCTAATGTCTGCTTATTAATTCTATGGAAGACTCCATTTATTAACCCTGCTTGGGTCCCATCTCATTGCTGTGATGGTGCACTGTGACTGACAGCACCACCTAGACTATATGGAATGTGGAGGAACCCTCCAGAGAAAAAGTTACTCTAGAGTAGAGGTTAGCAAATTGGTTTCTCAAGGGCCATAGAGTAAGTATAGTAGGCTTTATGGGCTACATAAATCACTGCTGCACCTTCTTTTTCTTCTCCTACTAAGCTTTCTTTCACACTGAGGAAAAAGTACTGGGAGTAGGATCAAAATTGAGCAGAAAAAGGAAAATAGGGACAAAGGAAAGCGGGAATGCAGAAAAAATGGGTGAGGGTAAGAAATAGTTTAGAAAGTATTAAGGAGCATAATTTAGAAAGTATTAAGGCCATATTCCTTATTCCAAAAGAACAAAATGAGCTCTAGAGCTGTGAGGCTAGAAAAATGATTATTGGCAGCCACCCTTTGTGAGAGTAAAAGGAAAATTCATTTCACTTAAATAGGAGCAACTGGAAAAGACTGTGGTCAATGTCCATACAAAGTTCTTATAAGAAAAAATACAAGGAGCAGAATAACGTTCCTTCAGATGATGAAAGCACACAAGAAGGACATGGTCACGAAAGAGATGAAAACCATAAGCTAAATTAAAAAAAAGCTAAAATGAAATAAGAAAATGATAGAAGCGTGGAAGAACAATATAAATCAAAGGTACAGAAACTCATACGTGAAGTATTTGGAAAAATAGGAATATATGAAAATAAAGGTGACAGAACTACCTCAGACAAGTATTGGAAACTTAAAATCATTTCAGAAATAAAGATTAAACTATACTGAATACAAGAGCAAATAAACACATATAATTCATTTAATTTATTTTTATATATTTATTTTTGCTTTTTTTGAAATATAGTTGATTTAAAATATTATATTAGTTGCAGGGTACAACACAGTGATTCAGTATTTTTATAGACTATAGTCCATTTAAAGTTATTATAAAGTATTGGCTATATTCCCTGTGCTGTACAGTATATCCTTGTAGCTTATTTATTGTATACATAGTAGTTTGTACCTCTTAATCTCTTACCCCATCTTGCCTCTCCCCCCTTTCCTCTCCCCGCTGGTAACCACTAGTTTGTTCTGTATGAGTCTGTTTCTGTTTTGTTACATTCATTTGTTTTATTTTTTTAGATTCCACACATAAGAAATGACATACAGTATTTGTCTTTCTCTGTCTGACTTATTTCACCTAGCATTATACACTCCAGGTCCATCCATGTTGTAAATGGCAAAATTTCATTCGTTTTTATGTCTGAGTAATATTCCATTGTGTGTGGGGGGGGGGGGGGGGGGGGAGGGAGGGAGATATCACATCTTCTTTAGCCATTCATCTGTTGATGTATACTTAGGTTGCTTCCATATCTTGGCAATTATAAATAATGCTGTGAACAGTGGGGTGCATATATCTTTTCAAATTAATGTTTTTGTTTTCTTTGGATATATACCCAGGAGTGGAATTGCTGGATCATATGGTAGTTCTATTTTTAGTTTTTTAAGGAACCTCCATATTGTTTTCCATAGTGGCTGTACCAATTTACATTCCCACCAACAGTGCACCAGGGTTCCCTTTTCTCCACATCCTAACCAACACTTATTATTTCTAATCCTTTTGATAATAGCCATTCTCACAGGTGTGAGGTGATATCTCATTGTGGTTTTGATTTGCATTTCCCTGATTAGTAATGTTGAGCACCTTTTCATGCACCTGTTGAGCCTCTGTATGTCTGGGAAAATGTCTATTCAGATCATCTGCCATTTTAAAAATCAGATTGTTTGGGGTTTGTTTGTTTACTACTGAGTTATATGAGTTCTTTATATAGTTGGGGTATTAACCCTTATAGGATATGTGATTTGAAAATATTTTCTCCTATTCTTTAGATTGTCTTTTTATTTTGTTGATGGTTTCCTTTGCTGTGCAGCAACCTTTTAGTTTGATGTAGTCCCACTTGTTTATTTTTGCTTTTGTAGCCTTTTTGCTTTTTGTTGCCTTTGCTTTTGGTGTCAAATCCAAAAAATTATTTCTAAGACCATCATCAGGGAGCTTATTTTTCTTCCAGGAGCTTTATGGTTTCAGGCTTTATGTTCAAGTCTTTAATCCATTTTAGTTGATTTTGTGTATGGTGGAAGATAGTACCCCGGTTTCATTCTTTTGCACATGGCTGTCCAGTGTTCTCAATACCACTTATTGAAGAGAATGTCCTTTCCTCAGTGAGTGTTCTTGGCTCCTTTGTAATAAATTAATTTACCATATATGCATGGGTTTATATTCGTGCTCTCTATTCTGTTCCACTGATCTATATGTCTCTTTTTGTGCCAATACCGTCCTTTTTTGATTACTATAGCTTTATAATATAGTTTTTAAAAATAAATCTCACTTTATTTTTTTATAAATTTATTTATTTTATTTATTTACTTTTGGCTGTGTTGGGTCTTCATTGCTGTGCACCGGCTTTCTCTAGTTGTGGCGAGCAGGGGCTACTCTTTGTTGCGGTGCGCGAGCTTCTCATCGCGGTGGCTTCTCTTGTTGCGGAGCATGGGCTCTATGTGCGCAGGCTTCAGCATTTGTGGCTCACAGGCTCTAGAGCACAGGCTCAGTAGTTGTGGTGCACAGGCTTAGTTGCTCCGTAGCATGTGGGATCTTCCCGGACCAGGGCTCGAACCCATGTCCACTGCATTGGCAGGCGGATTCTTAACCACTGCGCCACCAGGGAAGCCCCTATAATATAGTTTTAAGGCAAGCAGTGTGATGCCTCTAGCTTTGTTATTCTTTCTCAACATTGCTTTGGCTACTCAGTCTTTCAAGGTTCCATCTGAATTTTAGGGTTGTTTGTTCTATTTCTATGAAAAAATGCCATTGGAATTTTGATAGGAATTGCATTGAATCTATAGATCACTGGGTAGTATGACTATTTTAATAATACAGATTCTTCCAGTCCATGAGCACAGATGTTCTTTCCATTTATTTGTGTCTTCCTCAATTTCTTTCATCAATGTCTTACAGTTTTCAGAGTATAGATTTTTCACCTCCTTGGCTAAATTTATTGCTAGGTATTTTATTCTTTGTGATGCAATTGTAAATGGGTTGTTTTCTTATTTTCCCTTTCTGATAGTTCATTATTAGTGTAAAGAAACATACTGATTTTTGTATATTGAGTTTTGTATCTTGCAACTCTAATGAATTTATTATTTTTAACAGTTTTTTTATGGAGTCTTTAGGGTTTTCTATATAAAATATCATGTCATCTGCAAATAGTGACAGTTTTACTGCTTCCTTTCTGGTTTGGTTGCCTTTTATTTCTTGCCTAATTGCTCTGGCTAGGATTTCCAGTACCATGCTGAGTAAAAGTGGTGCGTGGGCATCCTTATTTTGTTCCTGATCACAGCAGAAGAGCTTTTAAGTTTTTTCCCATTGTGTATAATACTAGCTATGGATTTGTCATATATGGCCTTTATTATGTTGAGATATGTTCCTTCTATACCAACTTTGATGAGAGTTTTTATCATGAAAGGATGTTGTTGAATGCTTTTTCTGCATCTATTGAGATGATCATATGATTTTCATCTTTCATTTTGTTAATGCAGTGTATCACACTGATTAATTTGGAGATGTTGAACCATCCTTGCATCCCTGGAATAAATCCCACTTGATCATGGTGTATGATCTTTTTAATGTATTGTTGAGTTTCGTTTGCTAATATTTTGTTGAGGATTTTTACATCTGTGTTCATCAGGGATATTGGCCTATACTTTTCTTTTCTTGTAGTATCCTTGTCTGGTTTTGGTATCAAGGTAATACTGGTCTCATAAAATGAGTTTGGAATTGTTCCCTCCTCCTCTATTTTTTGGTAGAGTTTGAGAAGGTTTGGTATTAATTTGTCTTTAAATGTTTGCAGAATTCACCAGTGAAGCCATCTGGTCCTGGACTTCTTTTGTTGGGAGGTTTTTGATCACCAAATCAATCTTCTTACTAGTAATTAGTTGGTTCAGAATTTCTGTTTCTTCCTGATTCAGTTTTGGTAGGTTGTATGTTTTTAGGAATTTATCCATTTCTTCTAAGTTGTCCAATTTGTTGGCATATAATTGTTTGTAGTAGTCTCTTATGATCCTTTGTATTTCTGTGGTTATCAGTTGTAATGTCTCCTCTTTCATTTCTGATATTTATATGAGTCCTCTCTCTTTTCTTGGTGAGTTTGGCTACAGGTGTGTCTATTTTGTTTATCTTGTCCAAAAACCAACTCCTAGTTTCATCACTCTTTTCGATTGTCTCTCTTTCTCTTTTTATTTGAAATCTTTCTCATTTCTTAATGTAGGCATTTATCGCTATGAACTTCCTTCTTAGAACTGCTTTTGCTGCATCCTATAAGTTTTGATATGTTGTATTTCAATTTCATTTGTCTCACAATATATTTTGGTTTCTCTTTTGATTTCTTCTTTGACCCACTGGTTGTTCAGTAGCATGTTGTTTAATCTCCACATATTTGTGAATTTTCTACTTTTGTTCTTGTAATTGATTTCTAGTTTCATACCATTGTGGTCAGAAAAGATGCTTGACATTATTTCAGTATTCTTAAATTTATCAAGACTTGTTTTGTGGCCTAGCATGGGATTTATCCTGAAGAATGTTCCATATGTGCTTCCAATAGACTGTTTTGTTTTGTTTTTTCCTCCCCTGTGCTATGTGGCTTGAGAGATCTTAGTTCCCTGACCAGAATTTGAACCCAGGCCCCCTGCAGTGGATGCGCAGAGTCCTAACCACTGGACAACCAAGGAATTCCCTCCAACAGACTTTTAAGAATTACAAGACAATTGAGGAAATTTGCACACTGACTAGATAGGTATTTGATGATATTAAACATTGTTATTTTTAGCTGTAATGAAATATATTACAAACAATGAAATTTGGGTTTCACTTAGAATGGGGTGAAAATGAATTCCTTCTCAATTCTGATATTCTATCATAGGAAGCAGCTCATTGATTATGCTAAAAATTTGTTTGGAATAGATGCTACTATTCCTTATTAAGAAATGTGCTTATAGATATATGGGTTATTTAAGTGTCAAAAACTTTTGAAAAGGAGCTAGCTCTGAACACAAACATATAAATCTTCAGATATGTGATAAGCTGTGGAAACAAAAAAGAAGTCATCGACTATGCTATAGAATGCTATCTTTCTCACATTACTCTGAAAAACAGAGATAGGCTGAGAAACTAGTTCTTTTTAGTCTACTTAAATCAAAACAGAAATACTAGTTCAAGTTATTTGGAAAGACCTGATTTGTTCTTTCGGGCTAGAGCTTCTTTAAGCAAATGTGTAAATTCATACACTGAAAGACAGTTTTTCTGCAAAGTACTAATTATCACTCCTAATGTGGGTCTCTTAGAGTGAAAGTGTTAAGTATAATCTCTTTGAATATTCTATGTATTCCATATATCTCTGTATATCTGTACTCTATCTGCATATTCTTAAACCAGTCAATTTAGAAAAGTTTTCAAAAATGAGATTGGATCAGGATATGTGCTGAATTGGCACCTGGGCAGTTAGATTGCTTTGAGTATTCCAGTCTGAGGAAGGACATATTCCGATCAAAGGGATCTGTCCTGTGTCTAATAGGCTCAGCCCCCTTTACCGGGGTGTGAGTGCAGGATCTCCAAGTGCGCAGTCTACACAGGTTGCTCCCAGTTTCCCACGGTACCACGTACACTGGAAAACCTTTGAGAGCTTAAGGAAGAGGTCAGGGTGGAGAGCCCACCTCTAGCTCTGTTCATGGTTTTGCTCTTACGGGTTGGTTGGTTGCAGATTTGTTAGGGTGCCCTCACCTCCCTCTTTATGTTCTTTGCCCTCTTTTCACCCACAGCCCGAGCTGGCTGAGGTAGCTGTCTGGATTGTTGGTGGACCTTCTGGATTGCCTGCTCTTTCTTTCCCCACTTGGAAAGCTCTGCACATGATTTCTTATTTTTCACCCCTTGTCCCAAATCTGCAGGCAGTCAGCTGCCTGAGAAGTTGTTTTGATGAGGTTGATACAGCCCTTCCCAGCTCCGACTGGCTCCTCAGTGAACAGCCTAGGTCAGAGTCAGAAGGAACTAAAAACAGATGGAAATGCCCTAGCTAGTCATTCTCAGGTAGCTGGGTCAGATGAGGCAACCGAAGAAAAGTAATAGAGACTGACGTACAGCCCTGAGACCTGCAGGCGCTGCTTGATGGAAAGCCGGTGTGTGATTCTGGCAGCAGAAGAGCAATAGACACGCACGCATTCACACACACCCATACTGCACACACTTGACCAAGCACTGCAGAACCTCGTGGAAAAATAAAGTGGCAGTTGTACGTCTAGAGTTTGGCGGAGAGTGGCTCTTGGAGGGGCCTTCCTGGAGGAATGATAGCAGGCCAGATCTGGAGTGAGATGCTGCACGTGGACAGGCACAGGGGTGAGGGAAAGAAGGAAGGACTCTTCGTCATGGCTGATGTAGTGCAGTCAGGAAGGTGAGCATGGTGGCTTGTGGAGTCGCACAGCCCTGGCTGGAAGTCTCACTCTGTTCCTTACTAGCTGGTTACTTTCTCTTTGTTTTCCTCAGTTGTTTCACCTCCAAAGTGGGGATGATGACTACCACAGAGAGCTGCTGAGGGGTTTAAGGAAGGCCATTCACGCAAAGTACCTAGCATAACATAGAGTACCTAGCATAACATAGAGTTAGCGAGCGTAAGTTTTCATTTCTTTCTTCACCTAGGAAATGGCACAGTGAGAAAGTTTGTTTACTCACCACATTCCTGAAGCTCATCTGGTTATAGTTGGGGCCCCTAAGTTTGGCTTAGGAGCCCACATGATGTGGGGCTTCCTGGAGAGCTATGATCTTGTGCATATAAGACCGGGGTGGGTGATGCTGTACTGGGTCCATTTAGGCCAGTGGTTTTCAACTGCAGGTCATGACCATTAGTGGTTCAAGATCCCAATTCTGTGGGCTAGAACCAGCATTAAAGAAACCCAGTAGAGTAGGATATAACCAAACAGCAGATTTGGCTGTATCAGAGGGCACTGCACCAAGTAAGGGTTTCAGTAACATACGTATACGTGCGTGACGGAGTTGCAGTATGAAATGTGTTTCTTACTGAAGGTTGTTGTCAAAAAGAAAAAAACCACCAAACAGGCAAAAATTATGGTGTGGAGGATCAGAGATTTTATTTAGGGAGTTCTGACTACCCTGGGAGTTCAGTCCTTCTGACCAGTGAATTCCTGCGGAGATCTTTGTACCATTTGTAGTAATCTGGGGGTCTGTTGGGGAACGATCTCATTTGACCATTTTTTGCATAAAGCAGCTGGAAATTCTAGTCTGGAATTCCCCACAAGATGCAGATGAATGAGGGCTCCTTGAATGGTTGACCCATTCCCACTGACGTTTTTGCCTTAAAAAGCATGAGTATTTGGCTCCAGGTAACGAGGACCTGGGGGCACGGAGTAAGAGAGGCAGGTGGAGGGGTGAGATGTGGCTGGACCGTGAGGGATGGAGGGAGGAATAAGTGAGTGCTGTAGGATTATGAAGCGCCATTCGCTCAGCAGGTACCTGGTGAATGTCTTCCGGGAGTCAGGCCCCAACTTAGGCCTGAGACAGGCATGCGCGGCTAAAAGGTCAGGCATTGTGCCTGCCAGCACAGAGCATAGCATCTAGTGGGGAAACAGATAAGGGCCTGCCAAAGTAGTTATTTATTTATTCCAATGAGCTATATTTTTTGCCTATTAAGAGTTAATGTGTCCCTGGATATAACATGGCACTGAAATAGCTTTTTAACTGTTTGTGGCACATATATTACTTTGTTCTGTTCCTAGTTTCAAAACTAGCTGACAGGGAATGAGGTATTTCTCCCTCTCTGTGCATATACATACACACACACGTGCACACACACACATACACATACGTACACAATGCTAAATGAAGTTGCTTGTGAGCTTTGGGATCCTGTTTTTTTCAATGGGCTAGTGACTCCCAGCGGCAGAAAGCTCTCCTCACCTACCTTCAGCGGCTGGAAAAACTCATTTCCAGAGGAGTCCTGGGCACCTCGCTGTCCTGGCTGACGAGGCCAGCACTTGTAATTCTGTTTATCAGAAATGCTTTTTGTCATTTCTTGGTAACAACAGCAATACTTGCCCCTTGTGGAGAACATAGATAGCAAAGTATAGACCTAGATCTCTTTTGTACATGGAAATTATTGTTAGAAACCTCTTTAGAGGTTAATTTTTTCCAGGTTATCATATGTGAAGAGGAGAGGAAAGAACATTTTAAAAAAAATTGAAGCATAGTTGATTTACAATGTTGTATTAGTTTCAGGTGTACAGCAAAGTGATTCTGTTTTATATATGTCATCTACTCTTTTTAAGATTCTTTTCCATTATAGTTTATTACAAGGTACTGAATATAGTTCCCTGTGCTCTACGGCAGGATCTTGTTGTTTACCTATTTTATATATAGTAGTTGGTGTCTGCTAATCCCAAACTCCTAATTCATCCCTCCCCCACCCCCTTTCCCCTTTGGTAACAAGTTTGTTTTCTATGTCTCTATTTCTCTTTTGTAAATAAGTTCATTTGTATCATGTTTTAGATTCCACATATAAGTGATATCATATATTTGTCTTTCTCTGACTTACTTCATTTAGTATGATCATCTCTAGGTCCATCCATGTTGCTGCCAATGGCATTTTCAGTGTTTTTTTCTGGCTGAGTAATAGTCCATTGTGTGTGTGTGTGTGTGTATATGGGTGTGTGTGCGTAACACTTTTGTCCATTCATCTGTTGACAGACATTTAGGTTGCTTCCATGTGTTGGCTATTTTAAATAGTACTGTTACGAACATTGGGGTGCATGTATCACTTCAAATTAGAGTTTTCTGTGAATATATGCCCAGGAGTGGGATTTTTGGATCATATGGTAGCTATAGTTTTAGTTTTTTAAGGAACGTCCATACTGTTCTCCACAGTGGCTGCACCAATTTACATTCCCACCAACATTGTAGGAGGGTTCCCTTTTCTCTACACCCTCTCCAGCACTTATTATTTGTAGACTTTCTGATGACCATTGTATTGACAGATGATTTGTAGACCATTCTGACTGATGTGAGGTGATACCTCATTGTGGATTTGATTTGCACTCCTGTGATAATTAGTAATGTTGAGCATCTTTTCATGTGCCTACTGGCCACCTGTATGTCTTCTTTGGAGAAATGTCAATTACGGTCTTCTGCCCATTTTTTAATTGGTTTGTTTGTTTTCTGCTATTGAGCTGTATGAGCTGTTTGTATATTTTGGAAATTAAGCCTTTTTCAGTCGCATCATTTGCAAATATTTTCTCCCATTCTGTAGGCTGTCTTCTTGTTTCGTTTACGGTCTCCATTGCTGTGCAAAGGCTTCTAAGTTTGATTAGGTCCCATTTGTTTATTTTTGCTTTTGTTTCACTTGCGAAAGGACACG
This sequence comes from Aethalodelphis obliquidens, assembly GCF_003676395.1. NCBI lineage: Eukaryota > Metazoa > Chordata > Mammalia > Artiodactyla > Delphinidae > Aethalodelphis > Aethalodelphis obliquidens. The sequence continues at coordinate 8,377,623 of NW_020837971.1, forward strand.
TTTTGCTGTTACTAGATGGAGGTGGTTTGAAGTCATTGTCCTCTTTCCTCCCTGTAGGAAAAATGCTGTGACCTTTGTTTCCTCAGGCAGGCTAGGGTGGTGTCAAGTTGTATAAACCTCACAGAACCATTCTTGGCCATCTTTCACAGTGCCTTGTTCTCTAAGCAGAAAGGACACTGCTGGTGAAGTTTTAGGATGGAGGTAATAAGGTTTGTAAAACGCTTATAGTTCTGCATCAATATTTGGGTAGTGGTTTATATAGAACAGTGAGTCTCAACCAGAGATGATGGGTGTTTACGAGTTCTCTGGTGGTTTATCCAAACTACACAGACCTGCTGTACAGCACAGGGAGCTCAGTTTGGTGCTCTGTGGCGACCTAGATGGATGCGATGGGGGTGGGGTGGGAGGGAGGTCCAAAAGGGAGGGGATATAGGTGTACTTATAGCTGATTCACTTCATGTACAGCAGAAACGAACACAACATTGTAAAGCAATTATACTCCAATAAAAAAAATTAGAAACAAACAAAAACAAAACAAGAAACAAACTACACAGACACTTGTAACTGTCATATCCAGGAACGTTATCAGATGTTCAGGAGTAAGTGTATGTTTCAGAAAAGCCCCACAGGTAATTCCTACCCTACCCTCTCCTACTCCACCTACTGATGCAAAGGGGAATGCATGTAAACACTGCTCAAAGATACAGACAGTAGAGATGAAAAATACAAACACTGGAAGCTAACGGGTTCAGGACAAAAATAAACAGGAGGCACTATTTCTCAGATGCATCTTTTCCTGCAGTAAAGCGTCCACTGACATCCCTAAATGTGGCTTCCCGGGCATCAGCATAATCTGAGGGGAGACAGCTCTTTGCCAGAGGTACATATTATCCCCAAAGCTTGGTAAATACAGCTCTGAGCCAGAGCAGGGAGGCTCTCTTCCTTGTGCCACACTTGGTTGGCACGGCTTGGGAGCCCAGTGATGTAATGTGTAGTTTCAGCCCGCCTTGTTCAGAAATCCCAAGCAAACAAGTCCTCTGATTTAAAGGTAAATAGCAGCAATTATTTTCAGTAAACTGTTTAATTAAAAAAAAATTTTCATCCTTTTGGCATCTTATACTTTAGACATGTCTCTTGTAAGCAGCAAATAGTTGGATTAAAAAAAACATTCTTTTAACTGTGTGTTTGTGTAGGATATGTTTATGTACTATTGACATATGTTATATATATTGAATGTATGTAGCATGCATCCTATTATTATTCTTTTGCTGTTTTTTGTCCCCCTTGTTTTTGTTACCTTTTCTCTCACTTTTGGCCACCTTTTGAAAAATTTTGATCTTCTCCTGTTAGTTTGAAAGTAACATACTTTGTTCCTATTCCTACTAATTCAATATACATACTTAACCAAAGTCTAAAATTGATCAATAAGTTTAACCACCTTCTGACGATTCGAGTGCCGTAGAACACTGAATTCCATTTACCTTGCTCCTGAGTTATGCTATGCCTATAGACTTTAAATATTTAATTAAAATCCATAAGACACCATCGTTGTTTCATACAGTCAATTTTGTTTAGTCGCCCCATATATATTTACTACTTCTATTGCTCTTCATCCATCTCTTAGAATTTTCTTTAGTGAAAGTATGCTAGGGACAACCTTTGAGTTTGGTGATCTGAAAATGTATCTTCATTCTTGAAAATTATATTTCATGGGAGTAGGGTTCTACGTTGGTAATTATTTCCTCTTAGGTCATCGCATTGTCTCCTGGCAGGCTTCCACTGCAGCCTGTGGCATCTTAGCCATGTCTGGGTGTGGCTTTTTAAAATGTATCTTGCTTGGGATTCACTGAGCTTCTTTAATCTTTCACTTGTTGCTTTCTATCAGTTCAGGTAAATCCTGAACCCTCAGATCTTGAAATATAGCTTCTACCCCATTTTCTTTCTTCTTCTTCTAGAGCTCTGATTAGACATACGTTAGGCCCTTCCCCTCTCCCATGTTGCTTACCTTCTTTTTGATTTCGTCCATTTGTTTTGTGTTGCGTTCGGAATAATTCCTTCTGACCTGTCTTCCCTTTGGTTCCCTCTATGGCTGTCTAATCTGATAATCTGTTTCTGTATTTTTTATTTATACAAATTCCATTAATCCCTTTTTCAAATCTGTTATTAAAAAGATTTCCTATTCCAAGTAGCTTCAAGCTATTTCATTAACAAAAATATTATGCATATTTTATAATGTCTCATAATTTCCGTATCTGAAACTTTTGGAATTTTTTGGTCACTCTCATTCATGGTGTCCTGTTTCCTTGTGTGATTACTTTTTGAGTTGCTCATTTTCCTTAGAATATTATTTTGGGAGTCCTTTGAGGCTTAGGATGAAACAGTATCCTTTCAGAGGATCTGCATTCTGGCCAGCATTTAGGGAATTCCCCCAGTCCAGTTTAATCTTGAGGCTTTTGTAACATGTACGGGGTGTGAATTTGGGTTGCAACTAGGTGCAAGGGCTAGCTTGCAGTGACAGTTTGTCAGAGGTTTTTCTTAACTCGGTCTGCCCAGAGCTAAAGCAACTTTTCTTGCAGTGCCCTAGTGGTGTTGGGGTAAAGGTTTACTCCTGGTTCACGGTCATCCGGAAGTAGCCCTTTGCAGGACCTGCTTTATAAAGGGTCTTTGATTTCTGTTCACATGTCCCGTCAGGCCCTGGAAACTGAAGCTCATACTCCTCAGGTTTGGTAGATGCCCCGGGACAAAAGTACCTTCCGTACTTGCTTCTCTATTCCACATCCCATTTTCACTTGGATTTTGACCTAGTCATTTCTTGCTGATGTTTGTTAGTTCAATACAAAAAAAAAAAAGTTACCCATTAGTTTTTGTTGGCTTTTAGTGGAAGGCAGCCAGAATTACCTAGTCTGTTTACACTTCTGGAAACAGAATCGTCTAGTTATAAAAATACAGAGAAAGCTTTTGTCAAAAGTTTGGTGTTGCTTGGTTTACAGAGAAGATTCTGTTTCTCCATCTGTAAAAGAGACATTTAAAATAGCCACCAATTTTGGAATCTGCATCAATGAAGTCTGCAGAACCCCTTGCGAGTTGAATTGAAATCACATTTACTTACTTTGCCTTGTTACAAAAACAATTTAAGGTGATTAAAACCTTAAAATTTCTAAGAGCACCAGTAGACGTTCAAATAAAGAGGGAAGGGCATTTGGTAGAGAGCACCCTTAATCTCTGCTCTGCAATTACAGGCATACATCATTATTTTACTGTGCTTGTTTTTTTTTACAAATTGAAGGTTTGTGGCAACCCTACATGGTCAGATGATGGTTAGAATTTAGCAATAAAATATTTTTTAATTAAGGTACGTACATTGTCTTTTTAGACATGCTACTGCGCACTTAACTGACTGCAGCATAGTCTGAACATAACTTTTATAGGCACCGGGAAAGCCAAAAGTGAGCCAGACTCGCTTTCTTGTGACGTTTGCTTTTTTGAGGTGGTCTAGAAGTGAACCCGCAATATCTCCGACGTCTGCCCGTAACTAGGAGTTCTCACGGTGGAGTCTGTGTAGCAACCCCCTTAAGTTATATGCAAAATGTTTTATTTGCAAATAAGAGTTTTTCTCTGAAGAAGGCCCACAGCTGTAAGCACAGTCTCAGAGGTCTAAGGTCCAAGTAAAGTTATGAACTACTTAAGTACATACAAGGAAATCTTAGGCAAATAATTTATCCTCTTTATATGTTAGTTTTCTAACCTATATTTTGATGAAACAAACACTTCATGAATTTACTCTAAGGGTTTTCCAAAAAGACAGTAATATGTGAACATGCTTTGAAAAAGTTATCCGTGTTTAAAAAAACAACTTAGTAAAACGTTCTACTTGTTTTTTTGTTTGTTTGTTTGTTTTTCAACACTTATTAAAGTGTTCAGGGTACTACAAAGGGTACCAAAACACTGTGGAAAAGTGTTCATCTTAATGACATTTATTCAACAAACATTTAAATGTACTGAATGCAGGAGATACAGATGAATAAAACACCATTCTGTATTGCCTCATGCAGGACCCAGAACCATGGATTGTAAGAGCTGTTTTAGAAATACACTCAGTACCTATGGAGGCCAGAGGAAGGGCATGTGGGGTGGGGATGGCAGATGAGCGAGCTGTTGCATGATTCTTGGGGGTGTTACCACCTAACACCTAAAATGAGTTAGTCAAATGCAGCATAAGTAAGGAGAGGAGTGAGGAAATGGTGTGATGTGTGTGCACGTGCAGGAGTGTGTGTAGGCAGGGCAAGTAGGTGATGCTGGCACAGAAAACAGAGGGCAAGACATGAGGCCGCGTGTGTGGCAGGGGCCAGACCAGGGAGGGTTTTGTGGGTTAGGTTGGATTCTGAGCATTATCGTGGGCTAAAGACAACACCAAATGCTTTAAGCAGGGGACTGAAATGATTCGATTTTGTTAGAACACTTTTTTGGCAGTACACAGCAGCAGGGGGAGGCGGCTAAGGATGTAAAATCTAGTTAGATATGTTTTGTATTGCTTCAGGAAGAGATTTGTGCGCCTAAAGTGGGAGTGGGAGAGAAGACAGATTATAACATTATTTAGTAGGTAAATCAATAGGAATGTGTAATTGAGGACATGTGTAGGGTAATGGAGAGGGAACTCTCGCTGGGGCGGTTGGCTGAACCCCCAAATGAGGTAGAGAATCAGGAGGAATATAAGTTTGGCCTCGTCGTATGTGAGCAGGTATCTGGGTGGAAATGCATCACAGGTAGAAAAGTCTGGGCTAGAGAGAGAAATGCGTGGAGGCTTGAAGAAACAGGTGATTGCTGAGAGCAAGTGGCTGAGATCAGCCGAGATAAATAAGGAGATAAGCAGGACACGCCAAAGTTGAAAAGGTAAGTGTGTGAAGAAGAGCCCCAGAGAGAGAAGGCACCTGAACTGTTCCAGCACAAGATGAAGCAGTTTCAAGGACTGAATTACTAACAGTGGCAAATGCAGGGGAGATCCTCCGGTAAGATAAGAACTAAACATATTCGTTTGACAATCAAGAGGCGTCTGTTTTGTTTAATGAGGGATGAGAACCAGATGGGAGATGAACAGCAAGTAAGGCAGTAAATGGAGAGGAAGTGTACACAGAGTTTGGATATGAAAGGGAGAAGGGCGACTAAGCTGGTGCTATCAAGGGAGTGACTTTTTTTTTAAGGACTGGAGAAACAGGAACATGTTTGTTGGCTGAGGAGGAAGGACTAGAAAGGGAGAGGATGAAGATTAAGAGTTGTTTTTTCCCGGGCTCAGAGTTCAGGCTACTTAGGAAGAGCTAAAAAGAACTAAATTCGTAGTCAATCCATCAGGAGGGCTCCTCAGCCCAACAGCTGATCCATCCATCTTAATAAAAACTGCAGAACGTCTTCCCTAGTTTACCTCAAAGAAGTAACAGCTCAGTAGGCAATTATAATACTTAGATAAGAAAATAAAGTAAGTCAGAATAACTATATTTTTAATAGTATTTTGCTGCCAACCAAAGAAAGATGCTTCTTTGGGATGAACATAAATCAATGTAAACCAAAACTGTATTTTTCTGCAAAGATCATGCTATAAACTGGTAGAAAAGTCAACTGACAGCTTATTCTACTCGCCAAGAGAACAGTGTGAGCCCTGAAAAGTGGTAAAAAGATCCCTTGTGAATATACCAACTAAGTCACCAAGAGTCCTGTATATACCAATAAGGTGAGGGGTCAGTCAGCCCACGTGAGAGCACGCAGGCAAAATTCTCGATTACCAAGGACCCATTTTCATGTTAGTTCAAAAAAATTTTGGTGAAGTTGGTAATTTGAGTGAGTCTAAAATTCCATTCAAGAATATATTTCTCTTTGCTGGAATAACAAATAAATAAGTTTTAATGGAATGAAGAACTGTGAACCAATTAAGATAGAGTTGTCTCTGGGGGGAATAAATAATAATTAGAGAAACTTTTGAATAAAATAAAATAATTTGAGGTGGGAATAACCTGAATAAGAGGTGACCGATTTTAACTGGCGCAGAATGCTTTGGCTGGTTTCTTTAAAAAAGAAAATGTGACTCTTAAAACATTAAAAACAAAAATTCAAAAATGTATTTAAAGGCTGGAACACTGGGGCCTATGTCAGTTGAAAGGGGATGCTGCAGCAAGCTAGCAAAACCAAGAAATTTTAAACCGAGATCATTCCTTCCTTCCGTCTATTCATTAACTCAACAAATAGTGCTTAAGCATCTGGTAAAGGACATCAAGCCTTTGGCAATACACAAAGCACTTTTTAATCAGTTTGTTACTCGTCCACGCATGTTTGGACCCTTCCAGGAGGCAGAGCTCCTCCTCTTGCAGGCTTGCCTGCGTCAGCGGTCTCCACTGCCTGATCCCTTTGAGGCTCACACCCCTCCTTGTTGCTGCCCCCTGCTCCCTTCCCTTCATTCACTGAACACACTGCCACCTGACTTAGTTTTCCTCTCCACTATGACTCTGGATGATCTTAATGTCCACCCGTCCAACCCACTTGTCTTTTTAGGCTTTGTGATCTTGTTTTGTCTCCAGTGATCTTCCTTAACTTCGTGTAGCCACTGCAAGGTCACGCCTTGGATCGTACTACACCACGAACTTGCTCTTCTCAGATCACTAATGCAAGCATCCTGGTCTCAGGCTAGCATTTTCTGTCCTTCCCAAGCTGCTTGCTCAACAACTCCCAGTAGACCAGAGCTGTCGTCAGACTGTCCATTGGGCTGTCTACTGTCTTCCCAACACTGTGTGTTGCCTTCACATCCTTATCTATTCAGTGTAAGTACCGTAGGACCCTTTTTCAACAACTCAATTTTAATAATTATTCAGTTATTGTCCTTTGTTCTAGTCAGACTTATCTGGCAAAACTCCAAGTTATCTCTATTTTCTGCGCGTCTGTACCTAGGCATCAGGGTGTTACTAGGGAGGGCAACAAAAATAAAACCACAAGAGGCAAATTTTCAGTGTAAGTTCTCAATCACCAACTAGCTGGGGAACTACAGAATGGTGTGGAGGACCCAACACCTCTGGGCACTTTACTCTCCACAATAACTGTTTTAAAACTTGCATTTTCAACCATCTGCCCTGGTCTCAAATTTCAGAGAAAACCAAAGCCTGCATACGCACTAGCCTCTCCTTTCTTCTAGATTAAAAGCACTCTGTCCATCGGAAGCCAATCCTTTGGACCCCATCCTCCTCCACTTTCTTTGGAACCCAGTACCATGCTGATTCCTTTGACTCTCTGGTCTTCCACTTCTCCCTTTTTCCTGGGTCCTTCTCAGAGATAAAGCAGTACCTAAAAAGGGAAAGGGAGACACACTGTTGCCTCATTCTCTCCTCCTTCACACTTCCAACATTTGGGAGCTGTGCAAAGGGTAGCTTCTTTCTGACATCTACCTCCTCTACTACCTGGAAGGGCATGTCTCTAAGCTGCCAGTTATTTCCAGGAGGTCAAATCCAATAGATGCTTTCAAATCCCTCACTCTACTTGATTTCTCAGCAGTATTCAACACCTGTGCAAAAAAAAAAAAAAAAAAAGCCCTTCCCTGGGCTTCCATGACTTTCCTCCTCCTGGTTTTCCTTTCATTTCTTTAGCTACTGCTTGTCAGTCTCCTTTGCCTGCTTATCTGCCACTTAAAACTTTTGAGAGTGCCTATGGTGTTGCCCTGGGCCCTCTCTTCTCTATAGCAGAGATCCGCACATTTTTTTTTCTTTAAAGGGCCATATAATAAATTATTCTAGGCTTTGCAGGCCATAAGGTCTGTCACAACCACTCAACTCTGCCACTGGGACATGAAAGCAGCCATGAACAATAGTTTAACGAATCGACATGGCTCTGTTCCAATAAAACTTTATTTACAAAAACAGACGGTGGGTTGGATTTGGCCTATAGCCTGTGGTTTGCCATGCCATACTCTATACTCTGCCTAGAGAAGCATCCTCTCTTGAGTCTCCAATGACCGTCTATACATCACATTCATATCCAAATCAGTATCTCCAGCTACCTAAAATCCACATTTAAATGTCTCAAAGGCATCTCAAATCTTACCTGAGGAATTGTGCTCTTTGCCCCCAAATCTGATCTTCCTCCAGTGTCCTTAGTAAAAGGCACTGCCATAGAGTGCACAAGGCAGAAAGTAAGGCATCCTAGATGTTTCTCCCTCTTTCATTCTCTAATTCTTTGAACTGGAAGAATACCTAAAAAAGGTAACTCTGTAAATGCCATTATTTGAAGCACACAGTCAAATTTAACATTTCACTAATAGAGCTAAACTTTATTTCCATGTTTATTACATGTTTATCTTTGATGTTGAATACATATTAGATTGATTTAACATACAACTTGGGAGAAAAGCTGACATTCTCCATTAGATGGGTTAAAAAGGAATGTAAAACTACAAAATACTTGTTTAAGTTTGAATTCTAAATTATGGCAAACAGAACAATAATTACCTTGCCATTTTTCTCTTTCTAGTTTTCCAAGATGGATTTCATTATAAAATGTTTTTCATGACAATTTATTTCAAGAAAGGAAATAAGGGATAATCATTAAAACCATTTTACTTTAAGTATAGAGTACAAATAAAGAGTCTTAACGCAGAACTCCTATCTCCTATTTAAAATACAAATAATACTTCAGGATATTATGAACTGAGGGGGACTGACTGTTGTAAACTGCAAATCTAATGACTTGAGCAAACCCACACATGCCATTTGCTTTTGTCTGCAAGAGTCAGGCTAATTTAAGGGTGACACAACAGAGTTCTATTTGATATCCATGTCACCCAGTTTCTACTCAGAATGGGGATGGTCAAATACTAAGTGCTTACGTGATGGAGATTCAGGATTAATCAATTCCAAGTGGCTAAGAGCTAACAGTTAATCATTCCATCCCCCAATCTATGGCCATGTACAAATGTACAGATTTTAGCATTCACTGAAAGTTTTAAAATAAAACTCCTCTAGATACTCTGAAACGGCTGAAATTCACAGTGTATAAAGACTGTTATCTGCAGTATAATTGCAGTGTTTCAGCAAAATCAAAATTATGGGTGGTTATCAAAGTTGTTATTGGTAATAGTTTCTTTTTCTTCTCTATAAGCCCCTTAGCATATTTTGTGAAGAAAGGTGTGTTCTTAATACTCCTGCTCTTTACTTAGATTTAAAAAATAATAAATCAGCTTAAAATTATTTTCTACCAGGGATTACAGGATGAAAACTCTTACTAGAAGTGTGAATGATGCCTACTGTTCTCATTAGACAGGTGTTTAGAATCATCTGCAAAATCTCATATTCTTCTTAATAATGCTTATAAAAGATGTTTAATAACGATAACTCGCTTCTAATTAGATTACTCTAGTGAGAAAATATTTTCTCATGTAACTGTTTAGGCCAAATGATTTATGGCTTTTCCATTTTTAAAATTTCACTTTTAATGTCATGTTGTTAAAGCTTTTCTAAATACTCTTCTAATATCAGATTCTTAAATGAGAAAAGACAAAAGAGCGAAAAGCTCCGTCTCAAGGCACACTCCTTTTCTTACAACAGGGTTGACACTTCTGTAAAGGGCCAGATAATAAACATTTCAGGCTTTGGGGGTCACAGGGTCACTACTGCAATGACTCAAGTTCTGCTGTTCTTGTGAGAAAGCAGCCATAGACAATATGTATTTATAGAAAGAGTGGTCCGAATTTGGCCTGCAGGCCACAGCTGGCCAATCTCTGCCGTAGAACAGAAAGGACATCTAAAACATCCTGGTCTCTAGTCCAATGTGATGACTGACTCAGAATCTAGCAGTTTAATCACTCTAGAACACGTTGATGTTGAACACCGAATTTAGCCAACTTTCCGCTTCTGGTTCGGATTATTCAAACTCATGTCATCATGCTTTTCATTTGGGATAATTTATCTTCATTTAAGAACTTGCCTGAGCATTATTTATTGAGGGATTCAGTTTAAAATTAATAAATGATGTCCATAAAATTGAATATCCAATTTAATTTTTGAAAAAAATGAAAAATATAACAGAATCAAAACATTAAAAATAAGTACACTCACTACCCATTCCAGTAATTCATTTAAGTCATATCAACTATAGAATAGGAAAAATAAATTCAGAAGTGTAATTACTTTAAAATACACTGCTTCCATTTCTGTCAATATTTTACATTTATGTATATATTCTAGAGTGTAAGCAGAAATTCTCTCTAAAAATCTCCTTAAAATCTTGAGGTGCATATTAGAGCCACAGGCGTTATCTGACATATAAAATTGCAGTACAGGCCTTTCAAATTTGGCATTTCACTGGTACAATACAATGACCAACGTGTATAATCACTGTACAGTGCCTAGACATTCCAGTAAGAACCATTATTTCCTTTAATGTAGAATGATTAATACATATTCTACAAGGGGCAGTGAGGTTTAGTAATTCTATTGGGTATGTCCTGACATAATTTTCAAATTGTACAATAAAACAAACAGCTTTGTTAAGGCCATGTTTTATTTGCTGATTAATGGACAAAAGGCAATGTAATTTATTTTCAAGTATTTTCTTGAAAGTCTGTGCTCATAAAAATCATGAAAAGTTGGAAAGACTGTTAAATCACTGAAACTTTAAATATATCTTACACAATCTTGTTTGTACAAAAATACAAGTTAAATATAAACATAAAGCAATCATGATAATTTTATGCAAATCTGTTTTATGTGATCTTCAGTTATATATAAAAGTTTCTTGGTTCTGTTTGTGAAAAGATCAATACCAGATTGAATTACTATCTGTTGGCAAAGGGCCCTAAAAAGCTTACTTTAGCAATTATCTTTTACATGGTTAAGAGCATTTCCTAATTTGAGATCACCTAAACACTGGAAAAAAGAAAAAATGAAAAGGGCAGTATGTCCATAAACCAACAAATAATGTGGCTGAAATGTATCATAAAACACAAAGAAACCCCACACATCTGTACAATAAACATTATGTATTACATACTCACACACACAGGTGTATACGTGTGTGCATGCACGTAAACACACACACACGCACACGCAGGCACGCACACACATACCCAGTCATAAAACAAAGCTTAATGAGGTGTTGCTTCCAGTTCGATATTCAGCTGTGCATTTTTTCTTACTTCATCAAATGAATAGCTTTTTGTCACCTTCCCATTCTTGAAGACAGTATGGAGAAGATCCTGCACAAATATAACAATATTGAAGTTTAATGATATTAGACTATCAAAATTCTTAAGTAATGCTTTGATGAATGAGGTTAGTTAAATACACAGAGATGCTGATATTCAAATTATGAAATGATTTTATTCACAAAGAATGCTGGTAGAGCAGGCATGATCTAAAATGGGATGCAGAGATATTTAACTTTTATGGAAAGGAATGATCTGCGTAGTACATTCTTAAAACAGTTTTCCTTAAAGGAAAAATGAAAAAACCTAGTTGACCCATCTCTTTTTTTCCAGGTGGAAGATGCTTACTGCTTTGGTTGCCCAGAAGAACTATGGCTGTCACTGATAAGCATGACTGACAGATCAGCAAGGAAAGCCTGCCAGACCTTCCCTCGTTCCTAGCCAAGACTCAACACCGATTAAACTTCTCAATTTGGAATTTACTAAACTTTCTAATCACGAGTTTTGGCCTTAAAGAAGCAAGCAAGCAAATAAAGCCAACACTGAAAACAAGCAACCAAACCCAGAACAGAAGCATAAATTGATTTCTTGACTAATGCACAGCCACTGATTTTAAAAACTCTGCGTATATTCCGGAAGTCACTGATACGTGTAATCCATTTGATCCACACAAGGATAAAACAAAGACCAATTAAGAGAATTAGGACTAAATTCCCTTTCGAGTCTGGTAAAGCCATCCCTGTCTCACTAAGGAATTATCTGCCTCTAGTTTTTCCTGAAAAATCCACAGAAGTAATCTACTATGCCGAAGTTTTCCATCTCATCGGAAGGTGAGGAGCATACAACGTTATCTAACATTTTTGTCATTATGTTGTTTCCTTTTTATCCTATGTTTTATTTTTTATTTCAAATTTTTTTTATTGAGGTATAGTTGATTTACAATATTAGTTTCAGGTGTACAACATAATTATTTATTATTTTTAGATTATAATCCACTTAAAGTTATTATAAAATATTGGCTATATTCCCTGTGATGTATAGTATGTGTAGTTTCTTTTTTTCTTTTTTTTTTTTTTTTTTTTTTTTTTGCGGTACGTGGGCCTCTCACTGTTGTGGCCTCTCCCGTCGCGGAGCACAGGCTCCGGACGCGCAGGCTCAGCGGCCATGGCTCACGGGCCCAGCCGCTCCGCGGCATGTGGGATCCTCCCGGACCACGGCACGAACCCGTGTCCCCTGCCTCGGCAGGCAGACTCTCAACCACTGTGCCACCAGGGAAGCCCATGTAGCTTATTTATTTTATACACAGTAGTTTGTACCTCTTACTCCCCTACCCTGCCCCTCCTCGCTTCCCTCTCCCCACTGGTAAACACTAATTTGTTGTCTGTATCTGTAAGACTGTTTCTGTTTTGTTATATTCATTTGTTTTATTTTTTAGATTCCACATACAAGTAATAACATACAGTATTTGTCTTTCTCTGTCTGACTTATTTCATATAGCATAATACCCTCCAGGTCTATCCATGTTGTTGCAAATGGCAAAATTTCCTTTTTTTTTTTAATGGCTGAGTAATATTCCATTGTATATATGTGCCACATTTTCTTTATCCATTCATCTGTTGATGGACACTTAGGTTGCTTCTGTATCTTGGCTATTGTAAAGAATGCTGCTGTGAACATTGGGGTGTATATAGGTTTCAAATTAATGTTTTCATTTTCTTTGAATATATACCCATGAGTGGCATTGCTGGGTCGTATGCAACTCTATTTTTAGTTTTCTGAGGAGTCTCCATACTGTCCTCCCTAGTGGCTGTATCAGTTTACACTCCCACCAACAGTGCAAGAGGGTTCTCTTTTCTCCACACCCTCTCCAGCATTTGTTATTTGTAGACTTTTTGATGATGGCCATTTATTCTGACAGGTGTGAGGTGAAACCTCATTGTGGTTTTGATGTGCATTTCTCTAATAATTAGCAATGCCGAGCATCTTTTCATGTGCCTGTTAGCCATCTGGATGTCTTCTGTGGAAAAATGTCTGTTCAGTCCTTGTGCCCATTTTTAGATTGGATTGGTTTTTTGGATATTACGTTACATTAGCTTTTTGGATATTTTGGATATTAACCCCTCGCTGGTCATATCATTTGTAAATATTTTTCCCATCAATGTAGGCTGTCTTTTTGCTTCATTGACGGTTTCTTTTGCTGTGCCAAAACTTTTAATTAGGCCCCATTTGTTTATTTTTGCTTTTATTTCTTTTGCCTTGGGAGACTAAGAAAATACTACTATGATTTTTGTCAGAGTGCTTCGCCTATGTTCTTTTCTAGGAGTTTCACGGTATCATGTCTTACATTTAGGCTCATTACTGCTTTTGACACATTCTGTATCTTTTTTGTTTTGTGTATCCCTGAACTACTTATAGGTGATTTTACTGTTTGTCTTTTAAACTTCCTTAGTATATGCTTGATTTGCTACCTTTACTATATAACTGCCATTACTGATGAGGTATTTCCTTTTGTAATTATCATGTTTACTCCTATTAACATTTCTTATAAAGCTGGCTTGGTGATGCTGAACCTTTAGCTTTTGGTTGTCTGTAAAACTTCTGATATCTTCAAATCTGAATGAAAACCTTGCCAGGTAGAGAGTATTCTTGGTTGTAGGTTTCACCCTGTCATCACTTTAAATATATTGTGCCATCCCTCTGGCCAGCAGACTTTCTGCTGAAAAGTCAGATTATACAGCCTTATTAGAATTCCCTTGTAAGTTGTTGCTTTTCCCTTGCTGCTTTTAACAATCTAATTACAGTCTTTCTTGGTGTGGTCCTCTTTGGATTTGATCCTTTTGGGGCTCTCTGTGCTTCCCCTTCCCAGGTTAGGGAAGTTTTCAGCTACTGTGTCTTCAAATATGTTCTCTGCCCCTTTCTCTCTCTTCCTTCTGGGACTACTACAATGCAAATGTTAGTTGCTTGATGTTGTACTAGAGGTGTCTTAAACTGTCCTCATTTTTTTTTATTCTTTATTCTCTTTAGCTTAAGTGATTTCCACTACTTTGTCTTCCAGTTCACTGATCCATTCCTCTGTATCATTTCATCCGCTGATTCCTTCTAGTGTATTTTTAATTTCAGTTATTGTATTCTTAATCTCTGGTTCTTTATATTTTCTGACTTTTTGTTACAACTTCTAAACTCTCACTCTGGTTAGCCAGTCTTTTCATGAGTTCTTTGATCATTTTTAAGATCATTATCTTGAACTCTTGTACGTGGTAGGCTGGTTATGTTTTCTGACCTTTGAGAAGTTGCCTTTTGTAGAACTCCTCTGTGTCCCAGCAGTGAATCCCTTCTGGTCACCAGAGCTATATGCTGCTCTAGGGCTCCTCCTATGTGGGTTGCTTGGGTCCTTCTGTTGTGGAAGACTGACTACAGCAGGCAGTCTGGTAGATGCGGCTGGCCCCCAGTCTCGTTGGTTGCCAGGCCTTGTGTGTAGACTGCTCGCGGCTGGTTGGTGGGGCTGAGTTATAAGGCTGCTAGCTGTGGAATCCTGGGGGGGTCCCGGGGCTAGTGTCAGCCCACTGCTGAGCAGAGCCAAGTCCTGAGGGCTGGTGTCAGACTGCTGGTAGGTAGGGCCAGTTGCTAACAGCTGGCTGTGGGGTCCAGGGTGTCCTGAAGCTTGTGTTGGCTTGCTAGTGAGTGGGGCTGGATCCAAGAGCAGCTAGCTGAGGGGCCCAAGGTGTCTCCAAGGTCAGCTACTGGGTCTGACTCAGGCTCCTTTCAGACAACTGCTTCTGCCCTGCGTCTCAAAGCATGTGTAAGTTTGTGTGTGCCCTTTAAGAGTAGAGTCTCTATTTCCCACAGCCCCCTGGGTGTCCCGAAATAAGCCCTGCTGGTTTATCTTCCTGGTGCAGGACCTGCCCCAGGCTGGAGAGGCTGAGGTGGAGCTCAGACCCCTCACTTCTTTGGAAGAACCTCTGAAATTATATTCTTCTCCTGTTGATGGGTTGCCCACTTGCAGGTGTGGGTCTTGACTATACTGTGACTCTGCCCCTCTCACCTGCCTCGTCATAGTTCCTTCCTTATAGCTTTAGCTGCAGATCTTTTCTGGTAGATTCTGGTCTTTCTCGTCAGTATTTGCTCTGTAAATAGCTGTAATTTTGGTGTGCCCGTGAGAGGAGGTGAGCTCAGGGTCTTCCCACTCCACCATCTTGAAACAATCTTATCTGTCCTTGTGTTGCTTCAAATCACTGCTCTTGCTGTGACATTTTCTTTATAAATTTAACTTTAATCTATTGAGGAAAGGTGGTTCCTATTAAATCAAAAGGTCTAGATGATCATAAATTGATTAGTGACTCAAATGTTCTCGAGTATCATTCACATACTCTTAAAATCAATGCCTCGTTTTACTCATAGTTATGACCATGTCTAAAGTGAGTTTTGTCACTTTGCCAATTCGGCAAAGTCTTTGTAGTACAAGAGTTAAGTGAAAGCTATGCAAAGAACTGCATAACAGGCTATATAAAGGAAACTAATTCTAAAAGTTTTAGGGACTTATATATATTTTTCATTAAACAGAAAAATCATATTGTATTAATTCTGGCTCAAAATCTTAAAAGAATATAATAAAAGTAACATAAGCAAAATATGTGATGTGGTATAAAGGATCAAAAGTTAAAAACATCTAAAGTAATAAGTTAGTGTATGTATTTATGTTTAGTGTAAACCCTCCTCTGAGAATATGAATATTCATGAGTAATTTTCCTCTAAAAAAGAGTATTTTCTTTTTCAATCTGGTGGCTTAAAAACAGAAATTTTATAACTATTGAGTTCAGGAATATAAGTGTACTTTTGTATGTTAACGAGCATAGAGACTAGCATACTATAAATGTTTCTAGTTTGGTTGACTAAAATCAGAAAACTTGGTTAAGTCTAGGTTTCACCATTTATTAGTTATATAATCTGAATCAAGTCTCACTGTTTTCACATCTTACACTACTAAGATAACGTAACTTGCCTTTTTTAGTCATTAGAGCTGCTGGGAGAGTCAAATGAGACTAAAGAAAACCATCTGAACTGGATTCTATTGTTTTGAAAAAGGGAATTGTCTTTAACAACATTTTAGAATTTGGATAGCCCTTCTTTTATCTAATAAAATTACCAAAGTTTTACTATAACATAAATAGCTATGAGCAGTCTAAGAAGAACATCCTTTAAGTATTCTTAACTATTCCCGTTCAGAAATGATTCACTGCTAATTGGCAATAAGAGTAAGATCAAATATATGCAAACTCACTGAAGCTCATCAATCACTCCCTGCTGATCACTATGTCGAAAACCGTAATTTTTTTGGAATGTTACAAAATATTTCACCCAATGTATGTGAAAGTCTCATATTTACTATCTAGCCATTTCTTGTTTTTCATCGTATTTTGGAAGGCTAGGTCAGCAACTGTAAACACTTTAAATAAAACATAAAAGCTTCCTTTCTTAATTTGAAGAGTCAACCTACTACTGTTTAAAAACCAAACCAAAAAAAAAAAAAACCCAAATCAGCATAGATACATACATGACCATATTCTTCAAGGTCTCCTTTTCCTTCCTCAAGTGTAACAAAATTCCCTGCTGGTGTCCTATGCAAAGATAATCGGCCCTTTTTGGACCTTTTGTTGGGATCAGCAACCGGGTCCTTGAAGACATTAATCTGGAATCCAAATTAAGAAAGTTGGAGAAATACAAGACTAATCATCAGAAATGTTCACTCAACACCCATTAAAAAAAAAAAAAAAGTGTGTACCTAATTTATATAAATTTTAAGGCACTTTGTACGTATAATTAAACCAATCCACACCTGGCTTTTAGAGACAAGACTCTAGCCTGTTTTGGAGGACAGAGTCCTCTGTGATGAAGAAGGTATGAACAAAATCCAAATCTTGGATATTCTTTCTTACCAGTGTAGAATACTAATACTCCATCTGTAGTAAGTCTTTGAGGTTAACAATGTGACCCTTAAGGTATCTCCTTTTGTATTATGCTTTGCCCTTAAACTGATCTAAGTACAGCACATGTGTGTTACTGAAAAATCAATCTATGTCAACTCAATTATATAATCTGTGGCAAGGGAACGAGGAGTTTACTATGATAAAGCCTTTCCTATTTCATAACCTTTTCCCTTTTGTTACCTTTTATTCTATTACCTTGTTACTCTCAGAAGCAAAGAAGACCTAGAGAACCTAGAGCACAATGTTTCAGGATCAGAAAGGAAGAAGCAACTGGAGATGGCTATAAGAAGAGAAGCAGAAGAGGCAATCCCAGAACTCGCCAAAGAAAGATGGTGGTGAACTAAGGTAGGGAACCAACCCCTGTGTTCTTAGGATCCCCTACACACACCCTTTAATACACAGACTCTCAAGAGCTTATGAAGAGCTAGGGAGACTGTTGTTCAGCTGCTTGCAGCTTGGGTTCCCTTGTTTTAAGGCTACCAGAACACGATTCTAGTAACACAACTCACACGTCATAGTTCACCTTCCTAAAACATTCTTTGACAGTGTTTACATACGTGATGGCTAGGTTAGCTGACATTCTCGTTCAAATATGGTCAACTTTTTGATTCAAAGGTATATACTGAAGTAGTGGAAATGAATTGACCTGCATCATCTCTCTTAAATAATCTCTCATTTTCCCAAATCTCCATTTTTTTCTGAAGTCAAGTTATCACCCCCTGTCTCTTTTCCTTCTTTGTTTCTGCCTCAAGGTCAGGGGTACCTGACAATACAGTAACAGTTCAGGACCATATTATCCTTGGACTATTGTGTTCAATAAGTACATTCAACATACACACATAAATATTAACAACACAAGAGTAAAAGTTCAATGACATACCCCAAGGCCATTGGTTACAACATAACTACATTTAAAGGAACAATTCAGGAGATCTCTTGTTAACTTCTGTAGCAAAGCTCCACCAGAACCAAAGGAAACATTTTCTATGCTCCATTTTTTTTGCTTCATGCCTTCCACAATCTAGATTAAAAATAAGATATAAATAAATAAATTTAAGCCAAGTAATTTGGAAGAGGAAGGAGCTAATTATCCATGAGCCATATTGATGAATAAACCATCCAAAGCTGTTTTATAACACAGTAAATAATGAGATAAGAATAAGGTCTACACAAAGTTACATTCCACTCTTTTCTTTTAAAAGACCCACCAACCCCAAAAAAGGGCAGCCCAAGGGATAAGTGTAGAAGGAGGGGATTTCATTCAAAGTTCCTGAATTTGTGTTGTAGTCACAGTGATTGTGGTTTAGGTTGGGGGAATGGAGGAAATGAGAGGGAGAAAAATAATAGCTATAAATACCTAAGGTTACTTGAGTAAACTCTCATCTACCTCTTGCAGTTACTGCCCAGATGCCAGTAGCACAAGCAATGGGGCCTGGATGTTTGCCCCAAATTACTAGATTCTAGAAATGACACTCCTCATCACTAATAAATCTCAATACATGTTATCACATGTCATATGTAATGGGGCATTTAAAAGTCAACGGATATTGGTGGTAAAACAGTATAAAACACCCTCTCCTGCGTAACAGTTGAGACACTGGCAGTCATCTTACTCTGGCTGGTACTCCAGTGCCGTAAGCAAAATTATGAACTGATTGGGTGTTAAGATTTATCATTGGATCATTTTTGGGAGAATGATCATCTAAAAGCCAGAAAGAGAGACCTATATGAACAGAGAGTTCCAGCAACTAGAATAGTTCTTTCAAGGGACACATAATTTAAAAGTTACATTAATTTATTAATCTACATTATTATCAATATCATTTGTATTTCTTTTTCCTAAGCAGGACTTATTTACCTAGCATCTGTCTTATTTAACATATTCCATCACTTTTATGGTAGAAGGTGGCAAATAAAATTTAATAACCATTTTTAATTTTATAAGAATAGTCGAAAGGAAGTAACTGGAAAGTCCCGTTTCATTTTATTTAAACAGAACTTTCAGAAGTGATCAGAAAACCGTAAGCAAGTTTAATAGTTTTAAGTGAATCATTAATAGAAATTTGCCATATTCCTCCCAATACCAAAAGTCTCAAACTGACCTTTTATCTATCCTTATTTTCAACCTTGCAAGACACAGATAGATAAACTCCAAGGACCTTCATCTTTTAACAAGCCCACACTTAAAAAAATATCTCAGCCATCTAATTCTCCTGGTATATGTCAGGAATCAAGATGGAAACATATACAATTTATTTTAAAGTGATTCCTTAGGTTGTACATAAACCCAGTCTCATGTCTTTTATTACTATACCTGAACCCAAAAGTACTCAAGGGCCCTGAATTCAGATTTATTTTTCACTGAACTAACTGTAAACTAAGTATAACTAAAATAATAATAAAAACCTTATAAGACAACACAAAATTAAGGCATGTTCTAAAAAGTGCATTTCAATACTGAAGGGGGAGAAGAAACGGAAACAGATAAAGATGGAGGGTAAGGAGATTTGGGTAAAATATATAGAGAAAATAGTTTCAGAACTGTCACCTGATTTTAGGTAAGCCTCAGAAGCACAAGAAGGAGTAAATCACAAAGAACAGTATCACCTAATGTCATATCTCTGTATTTTAGGACCAATAAGATATTCTTCCCATATAGCTTTGCCAAAAGTTGTGAAATTTAGACAATTTAAAGTTTAAGTGAATTTTTCTATTGTTACAGGAAATTATGGAATTAGAGTAAAAATTACTGTTTAAAAATATTTGCACATACGAATCAGAAGGAAATCTGACTAGACATAGCAAAAATGCTATATGAATTTCCTTTTCTTGCTTCTAAAGACTTACTTTGACCCACCTACAGTATGAAGAAAGCAGGTAGCAGGTATTACCCCCTTTAGGTAATGAGCGCATCCGCATTAATACCAACTATTCATTCTCTGACCATTCTGTTTAAGGTTTCACCAATGCCAGAGAATATCTGTCTCAATATTTAACTTCTTGATCATGGAGTTTAAAAAAAAAATAGTTCGAGTTCTGAACTGATTCTCAACTTTAAAAAAGAAAAAAAAGGAAAGCCAAAGAGCTTCAGTTCAGTTTTTAAAGGGAAGTTCAAATACCTGATGGAACAACCGAACTTAAAGAGCTGCCCCTAAGAACAAGTAAGGGTAGGTATAAGCAACGGGAAGCGCACTGGGCTAATGCGTATTCTGATATACAGTACCCTGCCCACATTTCTTCATCTGAAAGGGGGATAAGTATGTGTGAGGGTACCCGCTACAATGGAGGTATGCGTACTAGTTCTTAACTGATACCAAGGTCAGAAACCTTCAATTCAGCTGAGCGACAGGACAACTGCAATTGAACATGCCAGCTGAGATTTCTATGCTCAGGTCCTCTTCCTTGCTGCAGATTTTTCTTCCTTCCTTTTCACATCAAAGCCTTAGAGCTGGGGAAGTTTCCACTTTTCTTAGGCAAGGCAGTTTGGGAGAGTTGGTAGAAGAAACCTCATTTCTGTTATTGCAAGACATCTATTCCAGACATCATTTTCAAACTCTAAATGCATATCGCCACGGAAGTACTGATAGTGATATGCAATAGTTCTTACTTTTATTTATTTAGTTTAATTTTTTTTCGTTTTTGGCCACCCTGTGCGGCATGTGCAATGTCCCCGACCAGGGGTGGAACCCTTGGCCCCTGCAGTGGAAGCATGGAGTCGTAAGCACTGGACTGCTGGGGAGGTCCCAATAGTTCTTACTTCTAAATGAATCTTTGGAAAACAAACTATTTATAATTTGGGTACTGACCTTAATCTAACCACACTGAACTCTTTCAAACAGAAGATTCCATCTGAAACTATATACATTAAAATTTCAGTGCTTTATAGTAGCTGACAGTCTACAGCGTGGTATCGCTGATAGTCTTTAATACCCAAAATACTCCATAAAAATTGAGTTCCTTAGAAGCTTATCCGAGAAACAAAAGAGGAAAAAGTTTTAAGATAGCATAAAACATACGCTATTTGGCTAATAGTGGTAACAGTCAATGTTAAAATTTAGAAGAGGTGACAAACCATTCAATAATTTTTGAAAAAGCACAGATGAATATCATTCAAGTTTCACACTGTTAGAATGAAGCTCCATTCTATTAAAACTGAGACCTATTTGTACAGTGTCAAGACTTTTTGTTGTATATACAAAAAATATTCCTTGAATGGCATTTTCTTATTTCCTAGTGACACTTCTTTGGGCTCATCATCCAGGGCGGCCATTGAGGACTGGCAGTATGGTTTGGCCGGTACTTCTGTATTTTAAGTTAATATATTTTAAATATACTTCTATATTTTAAATTTTAAGCAATTAACAGAAAAGACATAAACCATCTTAAACACTTATTAAAAGAATCACAGCTGTACTTAAATTATTAATGTGTTCTTTATCAAACTAATAAAAAGGAGTTTAATTATAAGGATTGCTTTATTGAAACTTTTAATATAAAATCCGTACCTCTTGTAAGGTATTAATATCCACTCCATCCCCTTGAATAACTCTAAGATAAGGTGGCAGCAACTTGTAGCCCTTTGAGTTCTCAGTAACAGGGAACTTCTTACCTAAAATATCCAAAACCTGTATGGAAAAATACACAGCCAAACACAAAATAACTAATACTGAAAAAAAAGTGTTAAAGCTTTCCAAAGTTTAAAAAAACCCAAGATTGTTAGCAAAGCAAGGTTGAGAATATAAAAATTAATAAAAATTAATCAAATTAAATTTTACAATACTATGTATAAGCCTTCTAAAATTTTGTCTCAATTCCTTTTGATTATGTTAGAAACAGGCATGCAATTTTCTACCAAGTCAACTTATACTGTAAAGTGGCTCAGAACACAAGTAGTTTTCCCTCACATTTTTCAAATTAGATTCAGGAAAAAAAAACCCTTTAACATTAGGAGCTTACAGTGGTAAATATAACATTTTTCAAAGGTATATAAAACATCATTTAAAAAACATGATTATACTTTTGATTTGGATTTTTTCTGCTTGTGCCCAATAATTTAATTTGTCTAACATAAATAATTTGTCTGACACGAATCCACCTGAATTACAAAGTTCAAAGAAAATCATGATACACAGATAAAGCTGGAAATGAAGCATATATAACCTGTAGTTTCTCTGAGGTGCTTCTCACTTAACAATGACACCCATTTTTAAAACCAAATGGCTTAATACGCCAAGTTGTCCCACTTAGTCAGAGATTCCAAAGATCTACCCAACAATCACTCCCTTTTCCTAAATAAATTGTTCTAACAATGAAAACATTCCATACTGATAACTTTGTTGATTCTTGAAACTAGGTTTGGATATTTTTATTAGGTAACAGGAAAAACATGCAACCTGTTCAGTTTGCTAAAACCAAATCTGTTCATATTTCAGGCTAAGATCAGACCTTCAGATGGCCTATTAACAGGATAGGAAAAGACCTCCTTGATTCTACACCCCACTTTCTTAAGGGGTAATTCATCACCTAATCATCAGCTGGGAAACAGTGTGGCAAAGAGGGAAGGTGATAGCCACAAAGACCTACGTTGGATACTTGGCTTATTTTACATGTCATGTGACCTTAAGCAAGTTTATTTTAACCTCTCTAAGCTGGTCTCTTTGTCTATAAAAAAGAGATTGTAATATTGATCATAGGATTTCCATAGAGATTAAATAATGACACAGCTAAAGCAAAGCACACACAGCACTATACTTTCCTAGTAGTAAGCATCAATAACCTGCTCTTATTAGTGCTTTTCAGAGAAGGTAAACCAAGTCCTAAACACTAAAAACAATGCAACAAGGCTATATTGAGAATCAACAGTATCTGTAATGAATCTCTACTTGAAAACTATTTCCAAATTATTTTTATTCCACATTACATTGCACATATTTCTTTTGCACTAAAACCTTCAAAGGTACTGCAATGATAAAGGAAAAAGAAAGAACCCACAAACTTGGTAACCAAATCACAGGACTGGTTAAAATGTTAACACTATTAATTAATTTTGAAGGTAAAAAGAAAAGAAAATATCTATTCAACAGTACTTAACTGTTTCTTTGACAGTATATAAATAATCCATAACTCTGGATATCCTTCCTCTGTTATTAATGCGTGACCTTGGGCAAATCTATTACTCTCTGGGTTGCAACTCTAAAATAAGGGGACTAGTCCAGAGAGTTCTGAAATGGTGTGTGTATAAATGAAATTAAAAGTAGTGTCGATGCAGCTGGTCTATAGGCACTTTAATAGTCAACTTACGTATTAAAATTTACCTTTAATACAGTGTCAAGAGGATTTCCAGAATCAGGTCTGATTATTAGTGGTGCCTCTGTACTTCTTGATACTATTAAATGTCTTAGATCTTCACCCCAGATTTTCTCACACGCATTATAAATGTCATAGCTATCGCTGACCACAGATACAGGCACTGATGAAAATTGTGTTACTATATGTTCAAAAGCATCTTTTTCATGGTCCTTCCCCCAAGCTGTTATGGTACTAGAAAACAAAATGAAAATACAGATTTACTTAGGCAGACACATTATATGTTCCTGAATCATATCTCATGTTTACTATACTACACCTTCAACACTGCAGAGAAGGTGAGTGATTTCGTTTAATAAATGCACATCAAAAGGTTAACTGAGTATCTGAGCCAAACCACTCCTTGGCCAATTTTTAAGACTGTAAGTAATCTCATTCCTCTCCAATAGTTATTTAAACTCTTAAGTCATGTTCAACCAACTATAAAACTACATTATCTTCTTTTTTAGTATTCCTGAACCTACCCATTTAAAATGAGTGAGCTAAAAAGTACCTGCTGCAGACACTTTTCTACGTTAAAATGAGTGAGCTAAAAAGTACCTGCTGCAGACACTTTCTATGTTACACTGAGATGTTAGAAGGAATGAACACATACTCCCATTATTCTGCTAGGCCATGCAAGCATTTGGCTCCCTTCTGTGCATTTTCAAAACCATATACCAATAATAGAAGGGACACATTTTATCTTTCTTACATTTCAAAATCTTACACTTAAAAGCAATTACTTAGGCAATTATTTATACTACACCATGCATAGATACAGTAGACTAACTCTTTACCTGTTATATCTTCAGTTGGCCAGTAACAGGTAGTCATTTATTTCACTTACAGATTATCCACTAGTACTTAATATATGCTCCGGGAATAAGAATTATAATATTTAGTTTCAGCAAAACATAATTAAGATGGGAAATAAAGTGTGTGAGTTTCTATTAGGCAAGTATTATTATAGTGATTTTTACACTGTCCTCAATAATGGTGGTTCTTTTTGAACAGATTAATGACATGTAACCTAAGTACTTGCTGGTTAACCAATATATAACATAAAAATTTTTTTAAATTCTTAAAGAAAACTTCATAATGAATTTTAGAATTGTTACCATTTTCTCATGCCAAGTAGTTTTTCTTTCTTCCTAATTTGCTAGTCTTTGCCTCTACCCCATTTTCCGAAGTAAAATGATGGAGAGTAAAACAACCCATTCATTTAACCCCATGCAGATATAAGGTTATCTCAAAACTGTTTGAAAAGTCATACTAATTTATTTTTGAAATTGTTGTTTTATTCTTATTTTTTTTCTAAAGGACTGAAGTAAACAACTTTTCTTATGCTGGGGATGGCAGAGCATGCACATTTCAGGGGTGTAAAGACTTAGCTACCCAGAACTACTCTCATCTGAAATGGAGAGATAGCATATTTATATAAAACTCATTTTACAGTGAACAAAGTAGCTATGATGCCAACTCTCCACTTAATGCAAGTATCTGCAGGCTAAAGGGAAAATTAAGACATGGATAAAGAGAAGCCCCTTCTTCATATCAAGAATTGCTATGGTCCCCTTTATAAGGGAGAGAATTAAGCTCAAAAAGTACCAACACTGGAGAGCTTTGCAATGTAAGAACAAACTCTTAGAGTTAAGAGGTCACTGTTTATGCCCTTATTTTTTACTAGCATTGTATCAATACAGTCAACTAACTCTGCTATTTGTGTGTATCACGTCTAGCAAAGTTAATGGTTCATTTTTAGTCTTTATCTTACTTGCTTTCTCTTTGGCATGTGAACTTTCCTGAAGCTTTCTTTCCCAATGACTTCAATGACATATCCCATGTTTTGATTTTTTTCCCCATACTTCTATGGGTCCTCTTCAGTTTCCCCTAGATGCTCTCCTTTCTCAATGTGACCTGGGGCACTGGTCTCTCTCTATACCTCCCTATGTGAAAAACACTCAAAAGCTTTTTAAAAATACCTTTGTAGTGAGTTTCCAAAATCTGTACCTTAGCCCAGGTTTTTTTTTTCTGGACTACAGATCCATTTTGTTAGGGAGGAAAATGAGTTTCTTCATCTCATCGTCCCACAGACATTCCCCATAGCACCCTCCACATAATCTAATCATAACAACATCTAGTATAATATTTGGTATGTGGAGATCATAAATATTTGTTCAATGAATTCTACTTAATTTAATTTGATACCTTTCCAAAGTCTCAGGAAGAGTTATGTAATTGAATATTTTCAAGTCCAGATTCATATATTCTTTAAGAAAATATTTACAACAATAATGGCAATGGTCTAAATTTTAGTGTTTTCTTATGTTAAAGTTATCTTGGATGTTAGTTCATTTTCCCTCAATGACCTTCTGATGTAGGAGATGTAAAATTTTAGCTCCTCCTGGATGGAGGAACTGAAGAACAGAGAGATAAATGACTTGCCCAAGGCCACCCAGTATGTCAGCTGTGTCACTCAGATTTCCCAACTTTCAGTCTACAGCTCTTTTCACTATACTTTGCTGTTGTTTAAACGACTTGTCTATTTAAGAACATCTGACACATTAAAGAGTCAAATTTGCAGATGTAGTAAATATTACAAGACTATAAAAATACAATAGATTTTCAACCTGTTTTAACATAAAGCCCTAAAGAAGATATCACCTTTATTCTCAGATGTATAGTATCATACTCATGATGTTATTACTCTGAAACAAAAGCATCAATGAAGAGTCTAATATATGGGTACTACAAGAAGTTTTTTAAAAGGTGTACATATATCTAAGACCAAAAATA
Source organism: Aethalodelphis obliquidens (assembly GCF_003676395.1). Taxonomy (NCBI): domain Eukaryota; kingdom Metazoa; phylum Chordata; class Mammalia; order Artiodactyla; family Delphinidae; genus Aethalodelphis; species Aethalodelphis obliquidens. The sequence goes on from NW_020837971.1 coordinate 8,403,921, forward strand.
AAAATACTGCAACCTTAAAATCCTGGTCTGTTAATGTCACTCTTATTTTCCCAGTTTCACCAGTCTTGAAACTTACATGTGAAAGTATTCATGTCCCTACTAATAAAGCAATGCTAATATATGTTAGCTGAATGTACCCTCTACTGAGCCCCAATTCAAATCATCATGTTCCAGCAATTTCATCTCCCTATAGCCAATGCTCATGTTTATCCCCTTCTTTCCATTTATTTAGCCACTTGGATCTGAACCTCATCATCTGTCAAAATTATTGCAACAGCTTCCTATAAATCCTCCTAACTTTTCATTTCTATTTTTCAATTCATAAGATAGCCCACTATTACTCTTGCGACAGTATTTCTCTGATGACATCACTTCTTGGCTCAAAAACTTCAATGCCCACTCCCATTTGAAAATGGAATTAGAATAATCTAGCATGATGAGCAAATAGTTAACATTTCAATACCAAAATAAATTTGAGGGTGTTTACTAACCTGTCTTTCCACTCTACCCTACATTCCCTACAAAATGTCCCTACAAAATACATTTCAGCCCTTATTCCCTAAACACATCCATATTTGCCTCTTTCATTCTTGCTCTTTCAGGACAATGCTTAACACATGGTAGGCATGTAATAAATACTTAGAGAATGAATAATCTAATGTCTGCCATTAAATTTTACCAATCATTCAAGAAGTCAAGATTTGCATACCATCTCTATAAAACCTTTCTTGATCCAACCCTATCAGTGGAACATGACCCTACTTCTTCCTTTGCACTGCTAGAGCACTTTAATTGTACCTCTTTAAAAGCACTTAACAGAGCAGAACGCTGCTAGTGTACTATCTTTAATCCAAAAGATAGGATTAATTCTTTACATCTTTCTATCCCTTGTAGCACCCAGTAGACTGCCTGAGATCAAAGCTCAGCTCTATTCACTGCTGGTTTTAACACCCTGCAATATTCAAGTATGAGTAGAATTTAATAAACTGCCCCGAATTAATTACATTAAATAATTTTTGTTATAAGAACAATAAGGTTTGGCATACATTTTAAAAACTCCACTAACTTTCAATAAAATTAACTCTAGGATCAGAGCAGCTATAGCCTAGATCATAATTGTCTTCTAGCTTAACTTGAGATGCTTTAGTAAAATCAGATAAGGAAGCGTAAGAAGACTCTAACACTCTTCCTTTCAACAAAAGGGCTAACTTGCGGGCTTCCATGGTGGTTGAGAGTCCGCCTGCTGATGCAGGGGACACGGGTTCGTGCCCCGGTCCAGGAAGATCCCACATGCCGCGGAGCGGCTGGGCCTGTAAGCCATGGCCGCTGAGCCTGTGCGTCCGGAGCCTGTGCTCCGCAACGGGAGAGGCCACAGCCGTGAGAGGCCCGCGTACCGCAAAAAAAAAAAAAAGGGGCTAACTTGCTCATCTATAATTGAGGGTACTGGGTTCAGAAGATAACTTCCAGAACAAAGATAAGTGAAGTCATGTAGAAAGCAGGGAAAGGGAAAACAGTGACCAGGTTTCACAGTGAGGGCTTCTAGACTTAATGAATACAACCTATCTGCACACGGCAATAGAGAAGCTAAAAAAATCCTTAAAATAAAACCTACAGAGCAATATATATGAGTTGGAAAAAAGCTCCTAAATTGTTTCTATTAGGACAGTTACAAGTTCTCTACCTCCCCGAGACCAGTCTTTATACAGAGTATGAATACTGAATTAGTATTGCTTAAATTCATGAAGATTTACTGTACTACCTGGCTCTGTAGTTAAACAAAACATCACTGAGTTACCAGAATGAAAAAATTTAGTTATAGAAAACCAAGGTTAGATAATAGGAGGATGAAAACAGAATTTTACCTGTGTTCTGCCGCTGGAACAGAATAGCCTGGAACAGGATCTTTCGTTCCATAGTATTTTTTAATTAAAGCAATTCCTGCTACTGTATCTGTTCCTTTGAAGTTAACCAAATGAGCAGATGCTCCTATGCCAGCAGTCTGGAAAATAAACCATAAACCAAAATCCAAAAAAAGAAAAAGAAAAGACCCATACTTGAGGTATAGAGCATAGCCCCCAAAGCAATTATCGTCTTCAGTTATTCCTAAAGAGATATTTAACTATTATCAGAGATAATAGTTTCTTATGACAAAGATCCAGTTTTTCCTAAATATTTAAGGATTCAACTGTTACCTCCTCAAAGAGACCTATTTAATAGCGATCCACCCCCACTTCCCATCACCTCCTTTTCCCTTACTCTGCCTTGGCTTCCCTGTAGCATCATCTGACATCTGCTACTATTTATTTTATCTGTTTATCCATCTGTCCATCCATCCATCCAATACGTAAAGGACAAGGATGTTTACTGAAGGCTGTATTTCAGGTATTTCTAAAATAGGCTAACACATCTTAGGTATTTAATGTATATCTCTGATTGAATCTCTGGAATTTCAAAATGTGGCCTGCTTAGAAGCAAGATCAATCCCAGTAACTTCCCAAAAACTTTACAGTGGTAACCGTAACCTAATCGACAATCCACATTTTATTAATTGAAGTTCACTTCAGTTTCTTACCTCTTGGGAAGAGACTCCTCTGTAGCCAAAATCATGTAACTTGTACTCCAGACCATCTAAGTTACCAGACGTTTCTAACAAATATTTGGCCAATATTTTCTTCTGCTCTCTAGAATTTGTGGCCACTGTGATTGGATACCAGGACTGAACAAGAATAGTCTGTAGTAATAAAATCAACCACAAACATTAATACATAAAAAATTGGGTTCTTTCTGAGGAAAATCCTAGCTTTCTCTGGAGGTATGTCCTGGACTTCCATACTACTAGAAATACCAATTGGACATTTCAACTGTATGGCAGGACGCCTACCACATGCATTTCAGATACAGTGCCGAGCTCAGCTCTCAAATCCGCAACACAGAGTATAAGCAAACTCGGTCCTTAACAGTAAAGAATGTCAAATTACCTATTTTCCATCCAAAGCTCCAAAGAAGCAAATAATATTTGGAAAGACTATCTGTGATGAAGGACCAATGTATTTTTTTATTTTCAATCTATTGTGGACCAATAGTTTTATAAAATATACTCACACTTGGATGTTGAGGCAATTGCCATCAAAGTTTCTAAACGCTTATCCTTGATTTCCGTATTTAATGTGGACCTGCATCAAACAGTTCATGGACCAGCACTGGTCTTAATAGTCTACATCTTAAATAGTCTACATCTAAATAAGTTATTTATTTACTCCTCTAGGTAGTACTGGATCTAATTTTTCCTCGGATCTAACATGACTACTGGTAGGTTATGTACTTGAGGTATTTTTGTGTAGCACTAGACAATTCTATTCATTGAGCTATGCTTTATGTCCCTGGCTTTTATCAAAAGTCATTATAAGAGAGCCACATGAAACATTTCTGCATATGCTATAAACTTGTGAGGTCGCTGTCTATTTTGTAACTCAGTTCCTATTAACACAGGTTCCCAAGTGAGGAAATGAAAGAAGTGCTGGGTTCCTACTTTCTGCTAAGAACTGTCCCTTGCTTTCCCTTTTTTCCTTGGCTGCCAGGAAACTCCAAAGAAAGTCTGATGCTTAATCACAGAAACTATACTAATTATTATAGCTTAGGAATTCACTCCTCCATTCTAGGATCGTAATTTTCTATCTTTTATTTTGTAAACCAGATAGTCTGCTATTACAAGCAGCTTCAAATTTGTTTTAGAAAGAGCTGCTAAGCTGACAACAACATCTGTGCTCACTCAAAAAGCTATTTACTTCCTTAATTAAATTTTACAAAACAATCTTTTGCTGAATACCAGCTAAGTGACCAATAAATAAAATAAGTAAAAACAAACAAAAAGATTATTTAACCTTGGACTTCCCAACTCAGTCACCTAAGAAAAACTGCAGCATTGGATTCCTATGATTGATTAACTATGGCTCCAAATTCTTTGCAGCTCCTCCCATCAAGAGATGGAATCTATCTCTTCATCCCTTGATTCCAAGCTGTCCTTTTGATTTGCCTTTGACCAACAGAATGTAGTAGAAGCCATATTTATGACTTCCAAGCTTCTGTTTCAAGAGGTTTTATAGCTTCTACTCTCATTTTCTTAGAACCTCGAGACTGCTGTGTTATAAAGAAGCCTAAGTCATGAAAAGAGGTCCAGCAGTCCCAGTTGAGGGACTGAGGCCCAGACATGGGAGTGAGCTGAGGCCCAGACATGGGAGTGAGGCCATTTCAGACTGTTTTATCCGAGCTGAACCCTCAGCTGAACGCAGACTCATATAAGTCCAAGCAAGACCAGCAGACAACCATCCAGTCAACCACAGAATCATGAGAAATAGCAGTTGTTTTATTTTGGGGTAGTTTGTTACATAACAGTAGAAAACTGACGCAACTCCTAACTTGAACTCTATGACAAATCACCTCTGTCTAAGCATTCTGCTCCTGAAATTATTCTTTCGTAATTGCAGTGATTCCACTGCCAGTGCCCATGATTATCCTGCTTCTCTAATCTTTAGCTTCTCTGACTTACTCTTTATACTGCACTGGTTATCCTTCTAAAGTTAAGAGTTTTATTCAGGTTTTGCCATTCCTTAAAATCCTTTAATGGCTATCTATTGTCCACAGAGGAAGACAGCCAATTCGTGTTGAAATTTGAGGGCTTTTACAAACTTGCCTTGTTTACCATCTAAAGATTTATCCCTTATGGTATTTTCCACTTTTATGCTATAGTCTCCCTTGGGCTACTTGCCATTCTAAGAATACCTCACCTTTTCCTGTCCCTTATTAAAAGCTTATTTTCCACTTCATGATATCTTAGACAGAATTCCCTATTTTTGCTACCAATTCAGCATTCTTACTTGTATTAGTGGTTAGTTAAGAATAAATTGCTCCTCCTCCAAAGGCCCTTAAGTAAGACATAACTTACTCTAATTTCTGTGCCCAGCAATTTTTGGGTATATAACTGTAATCAATACTCATTTGCTGAAGTTAATTCAATCAACTCTCACATTTTTAATTTAACTTAGACTGATATTATCTAGGAGTATGAGAAAGATAGAAAACATAATGTGAAAAACTCTAGTTGAGTTATAAAGGTAGAAGATTGACCTTACCCCTCGAAAAATGCCAGGGAAGGAGAGAAATAACTATGAGACACAGTGATCCTTCACATCACCATTTCCTTTTCATAGTCCAACAAAATCAGCTTAAATTATACTCTTAATAAAATCACTCCCCTTTAAAAAAGATCACTGTAGGTGTAAGCAAGGGAAAAAAAGGCAAGTTAGTTTGGGTTAATTCAAGGTCTAACAAAGTGGCCTTGTTGGAAACTTCTGCAAAACAGCAATTTGCCCACACAAATCAAGATAAAATTTTTAGCTGAAAACTAAGACTAAAGTAAATGAACCTGCAAGTTTTATTTAAGAAGTGTTCATTATAACGTTACTGTCCAGGATAAGGAATTTTAAAGAATAAGAAATGGTGTGGTGTAGTCGAAAGGGGACTGGACCTACACTGTTAACTAGCCTGTTCACCTCTCAGGGCTCAATTTCCTCATCTGTGAAATGAGGGCATTTGATCAATGTAATACTTTTAAAGTCTTCTTTTTAACAGCAAAAAGGTATTGTTTTGTTTTTTTGGTTGGAAGAAATGGTTAAGTTTAGCCCAATATGTTCATTCTTCAGCCCCTCACAAGTCTGAGACACCTCTGAAGAACACTTAGACTCTCTTAAACATGTTTTAAAATCTGATTTGAGGGCTAAGGTTTCTTCTAGCACCGATACTGAAATTGATAAAGCAATTCAATAATTTTAGTGGATTTTAAAATTCAGTGTACAGTGAATCAAAGAATGTTATTAATAACTTTGCACCGGGAATTCCTTGGCGGTCCAGTGATTAGGACTCAGCGCTTTCACTGCCCGGGTTCAATCCCTGGTCAAGGAACTAAGATGCAACAAGCTGCGCAGTGTGGCCAAAAAAACCCACAAAAAAACACCACACACACACACACACACACACACACACACACACACACACACACACTTTACACATACTGGCAAAGGGAACTGGAAGGAATACTACTTAGTACTGTTATTTAAAATGTTTTAAATCAAGGATTTCCTGAAGAAAATCCCAAGTTTTTAAATAACAAGTTTGTTGGATTTGGTAACAGATTCCATTTATGAGGTGGTAAACTTGGGCTGGAGATGGATAAGAGGAAGATGAACCTCCTCTAACCCCACACAGAAACCCATGAAAGAGGCAAAGTGACTCTGAGAAAGCGGCTTCTGGAGACTCGGTATTTAGATTACACACAGTTTTTTATAAAACATAGGATCTATCACAAAGGGATTGTTTCAGAACATACATTTTTGTGCCTTAGATAAAAATACCTACCAAGGAATGAAATTATTTAAATAATATACATTAGAATAGGAGGTAAACTCAATAAGCAAATGAAAACAGGGAATTTTTTTTCTTCAAAATCTAACAGCCTCTTATTGGATTTTATGTTTAATAATTTTTAAACTAAAAATATTTTTATATTTGCTAACAAACTGCTGTTAAGATGGCCGTATATAAACTTTTTTACTTTACGGTTTTTTTATAGTGAAATACACCAAAATAACGATTATTAAAACAGGTAGTTAAAAAAAAACTTTTTTTAAGGCTAGTGTTTTTCACTTTCTTAAGAGGATAAAGTAAAACATACATGAAAAGCAAGGCAGACTTGGAACTAGTTCTCTGCTGAACATCTGCTTTATGAAACTCCAGTTCAACACAGGGGAAGAGTACTTATTGACTAAATCCTCAATCAGAAAACTAAAAAGAAAAAAAAGTGAAGCAAGGTGATTCACAAATGATGATTTTCAAAATAAGATTTATCTGTGTGGGACCTTTTGGCACTGAGCGTAAAGGATACACTAGATGATGCGGTTCAGAGCTCTTCTACTCTTTATAATGCCTTCCCCTCAAAATAAAACATCTGCCAGTAAGATAGCATGAGAACTGTTAATAATATGTTTCCTTTTACTCTGAGTTCATGAGTTAATTCAAAGTTTTAAGACATAGAAGTAAACTATTTTAAATCTTTACTTTAGTTAATTGTTCACTGTTTCAGAGCCTGTTAGGCTATTATAAATTGATGGCCCACCCAGAGTCTAAAAAGAAAGTTCCTGTCGACTTAGCAAAAATGTATTTCAAAAATATTCCTGACCTCTTACTTTTTCTAAACTTTTTCCAGTCTTTATAAATGAACCTCAAATGTATTATTTTATAATAGAACAAATTAGTTTAACCAATACATTAATAAGACAAAAAGTACCAAGCACTAAGTAAACACCTCTCAGATAGTGGGGTGACATTATTCTACGGTTACTTCCTAGGATATTTCTTCTTATAGATAAAAATCTAAGCTATTGATAATCTAATTAGATTATTAATATCAAAGCGATGAGGCTGTGAAAACATGATTGCTTAAGTACAGATACCAGGAAAGCAAACAAAGCCCTGTAATATAAACTCACAGCCTATAATGTACTCTCCTTTTGAGATTAGAAATTAAAACCATCAGTGAATCTTGAATATATTTAAATGAGAAATACCAGGTGGTAGAGTCTAGGCCCTAAACTGATTAGGTAAGAATAAAGAAAACAGTTACTAAGAAGCTGAACAAAATTCTTTTAGTCTAACTGGAACAGAACAGCCATAAAATGTCTTAAGTTACTAAAAATACACCTGTGCTGTTTTTGTAATCTTTCTCTATGATGGTATATATTTAGGATTGCAACAAATAAGATGGAGGCCAACTGAGCTTTAACAGTAATAATTCTTTACAATTTGATTTTAAGATCTCAGAAGACTAGATTTTACTGGAAGGAAACTTAAAGATTATTTAGTCCAACTGTCATTTTATAGGTGAGGAAATTGAGGCCTGGAAAGGTTTAGTAAATTTTAGGAGGTTACATAACTTTATTGGTAGCATTTTTTAAACTAGAATCCCAGTTGAATGGTTTTTACATCTACAATTAATGTTAAGTAAACGTGAAAAGCAAAACAAAACAAAACAATTCACCTCAATCCAATTTGTAAGCCAGTAACACTCTGGATCTGTGTTTTCCACTGTGAAGAGAACATTTCCTCTGGGAATGACAGAGCCCTCAGGAACAGCTTTTACTTCTATCGGAAGATGCCCATCATATTTCTGGTAAGAGACAATAATGAAATTATTAATTCAGCAGGTGGTATGCCATTACCTGTTTAAATAAGGTTCTTTATATTTTACAGAAGCTAAACTTACTGTCATAGAAATTACAATTGTAGATCTTATTATATTGCTAGTAATCTGGTCAGAATATCCTTATCCTCCTGAAATAAAATTAGCTAAAATGATTAACAGTTTAGTACTAGCATTAATTTTTAAATTTTATGCTGTAAAAGTACTTCTGCTAAGAAAATTTGTCACTTGAAGAGAATTTCAAACTGATTTCAAAACAAAAAAGTTGTTTTCCTATTCCTTCCAAAAAAAGAGTTTATTCCAACATATTCTAAGAGGACTATCTCTCTTCTAAGTAGGTCATTTTCATAAAAGAAAGGCTAAAGACTGAAAGATAAAATAATGGACTGCTATTAGAGAGCACAACAAAATGAACAAACAAATAAGAAAAAGAGAGCACTCCTTGCCAGTACAAGAATCTTAAATAGGTTTTCTCTATACTGGTAGTAGACCTGATACCATTTTGGTAGTAGACAGACCAATCATAAGTATACTTTCTAGAGCTTTGGCAGTCAATATCCAAGTGCAACAATTCTCTGCCAAATTAGGCTGAGGATATAGCGGCTACATGGTATGTTACTAGATATTTAATTACGCCTCCCCCTTTTTAAAGTTAAAAGCTGTGGCTAACTTTTGGCTAGTAAGGTTTATTTCTGTGATTTGGGACAAGGTAACTAGATTAAAAAAAAATCATGTTACAGCAGAAAGAATAATGCCTTAAAATCCTAGCTTGGATGCAAAAGCAGGTAGGAAACTGTGGGCAAGTCATTTAGAATCGCAAGGTCTCAGACTCCATGCTTGTAAAAGGGGTTACACAAGATTATCTCTAGGGAATCTATGAATCCCTAAGATTCTCTGAATATAAAATAAAAAGGTTTACCACCCTGACCACTGAGAATTCTATTACTAAGCACAGCACTTAACTTACCTATAACTATAATCCTCACAACAAACCAAATGGGTTAAGTGTCAACCAAATGAGTTAGCCAACATAATCAAAATATGTTAGCCAACATATTTTACTGACCTTACTCAAGATACGGGAAAACTAGCAGCGTGCTTACTCAACTTCTTCAAAGACCAGTAATTACCAAACAGTAAAATTCAATATTACGATACAGGCAGGAAAGTTAAAGTATTTCTAATTACTTTGTGTTTGATAGTTTACAATGAAAAAGACATTCATTTTAAAGATAATGAACACTTAACACAGCAAGATGCCAATAGATCCCATTCCCAACCTATCTTTGTAACAGAGAAAACCACCAGGGGACATTCAACACTTATGACTCAATTCCCATGTCTTTGGATGCCCAAAAGTTTAAGCAAGGAATCCAAACATGTTAGGTAGGAATATTACAGTACAATAAAGAATGAAAATTAACTTCATAGATTTGCACCAAACCATTCTTCTAACTATTCAGTAAGGGAAATGTCCTAGAAGTATTGCATAGAGACAGACTCACAGCATCTATTTTCTTAGATAATGTACAGTCCAGAAAATAGGCTTAAATTTTCAAATTGCCAAATAATCATGCTCTTTCTTAATTATAATGTATTTTCAAAGAAAGGATTAAATTACCTTTCTGAAAAATGTTATTTAAATTGTAATACATATTACAACAAATTACTTAGATATGCTATAGATTTTAGATACTAATGATGTGTTACCAGGAAAAAAAAATTAAACATTAACTTTTCACAAGAATGTCTAAATAGCCATCATATTTATAGGGTCACAGACAGAAAAGAGTTACAATTACAGGTGACCCTAGTACAATGCTTGTGCTAGAGGCACCCACCCTCCTCTGCACAGTCAAAAATCCATGTACAACTTATGGTCAGCCCTCTGTAACTGTGGTTCCTCTGCATCTGTGATTTTGCATCTGCGGATTCAACCAACTGCAGATTGTGTAGTACTGCAGTATCTACTACTGAAAAAACTCCACATGTACATGGACCCATGCAATTCAAACCTGTGTTGTTCAAGGTTTGAATACCTGTGTTGTGTACAGTCTAATCTTCTATTCAAATTCCATGGCAAGAAATTCTGAACTAAAAGCAAAACCAAAATACATAGGTCAAAACATGAAACCATTTTTTACCTCAAGAATGTAGTTCCATCCCTTTTCATTAAAGACATCGTCTTGGAAATGCTCTTTGTACACCTCTTTGGCTTCCTGGATCTTCTCTTTGGTCACTACTTTACCTAAAAAAATAAACATCTCCTGTTTACATTTCTAAAGGCATGCTGTGAGTTGCTGAGTTGTCATAGGATTAATGTCTCTAGCTATTTCGCCCATTCTGTGGATTAAAAAAACAAGAACTGAGGTTAAATGATTCACCCAGAGTCAACAGCAGAGTCAGAAAAGGAATTTGCACTTCTAACCACTCGCTCTAAGCATAAATGTTAATTTCTTATTTGAAAAGCAAATTTGCAATAGAAGAGATTATTACATGTATAGTATTTTTAAAAAATCACAGTAATAAATTAACTTTTGGGAGATTTTTTAAAAATCTCTATTAATTTATACAGTCTTCAGATTTGAGAGTAAGCCTTTGATAGCTGGCTTTCCAGGTGAATCTGCTCACTTTATTCATAAAGGATGTCTTTGGGGCTGATAATCCAATAATTTTTACAATGCCTAAGTTTCTGCCCCCCAAATATACTTTTAGCTAACTTTATCTGTAAAATGAAGATAATAGTAGAGTACCTACTTTTAGAGTGGTTGTGAGGACGAAATGAGTTAAGACATCTGAATTAAAGCACTTAGAATAATGCTGGCCTATAACACACAATATATTTTAGCTGTAATTAATAACATTTTATAAAGTTTTTAAGCTGTAGAAAATTGAAGTGTGACATTAGTCTTTGGTAACTTTCTCTAAATAAGATCGCTAGTAAATTCATTTAAAATATCTTGGGTAATCTTGTTGCAATGAAGTACTTTGGATATCCAAGTAGGTTTTCAATAGTATAACATATCTGAACTATCTGATCTTAGAATTGCCAAGGTTACAGAAAAACGTCATCATCTGCATAAAATTCAAGTTATTCTGTATTCAATTCTGAGATTACTTTTATGTGGAAAGGTTAGAAATGAAATTTTCCAAAATGTATAAAAAACTTGGGCACTGTTTCCCCCCTCCAAATACCATTACAAAATAAGACTAGAAATGGACTTTCAAATAAGAAAGCACAGAAATTATTTCAGGGATTTTTTTCTTCTTTAAAATGCATTTGAGGGACTTCCCTAGTGGTCCAGTGGTTAAGACTCTGCCTTCCAATGCAGGATGCAAGGGTTCGATCCCTGGTCTGGGAACTTAAGATCCCACATGCCGTGGGGTGTGGCCAAAAACTTAAAAAAAAAATGCATTTGAGACTAAGTCCACCGTTACAGGTAGTTTTGAAAAATAGGCCTTTAAGGTAAAACTGACTAGCAAAACATATTCTAATTATAATTGCTACCACAATTCAAAATGAGTTCCCAGGTCAGTAACAAATCCTTTATTTTGAATTAATGACTAACGTCTATTAACAAACCAGATTAGCCTCAGAAAATTATTCACTTTTCTAAATTTATTCCCAATCTTACTAGTTTCAGAAAATCTTTGTCATATTTAGAACACCAAGCACATAAGTCAAATTATAAAATTTAATGCTTTCAAATTAACAGATTTCTAAAAATTCCAAAACAACCCCTAAAATAGTTAGGGTAATTAAATAAACATCAAACTAGGACTTCCCTGATGGCGCAGTGCTTAAGAACCCGCCTGCCAAGGCAGGGGACATGGGTTCAAGCCCCGGACCGGGAAGATCCCACATGCCGCGGAGCAACGAAGCCCGTGAGCCACAACTACTGAGCCTGCGCTCTAGAGCCCGTGAGCCACAACTACTGAAGCCCGCGCGCCTAGAGCCCGTGCTCCACAACAAGAGAAGTCACCGCAATGAGAAGCCCGCGCACCGCAACGAAGAGTAGCCCCCACTCGCCGCAACTAGAGAAAGCCCGCGTGCAGCAATGAAGACCTGATGCAGCCAAAAATAAATTTAAAAAAAAATCAAAATTAGACTATTCAAAAAGGTACTTAAAATAATACAACAATATAGGAGGAAAACTATGATGAGGTATATAAAAGCAGTGTTTTAAACATATTAGGAAAAACAATACCTTTTAAGTACTTATTAAGAATGTACTGCAACCCATAAAATACTGTTTCCTCATATTTCACCTTCCTTATTTTGGAGTTTTCTGTCTTCTTTTCACGGCATTCAAAGTAGGAATAAACTTTGCTTGTATTGGGTGGGTACTGTTTATAGTGAGTAACCTATATGAAAGAGAAAATACCTGAATTAGAAAATACCAGAAGAATAGAATGTGAATTATGATAAAAAGAGCTTGAAATTATTTAAAACCAGAGAAACTATAGCAGAAATGCAAATCAATAAATTGTTATTTTATAAATAGTTCCTGCATTCACAAATATATAGTCTGTACCAACTGTGTATCAGGCCCTGCTTCAGATGCTGAGGATGGGGAAGTAAAACAGACCGACTAGTCCTTCCTCCCATAGGGCTAGGGAGGGCTGAGAGATCATAAACAAAATAATTTGAGCTAGATGGATGCTATGAAAAATTAAAAGAAAATGATGGACTAGAAGGGGCCTGGGAGACTAAAGAGGAGGCCAAGAAGGCTTCTCTGAGATAGTAACATGTGAACAAGATTTACTGACGAGGAAATAGGAAATATCTTGACTTCAGGGACGGAAGAGAATGAAGACCACTGTGGTTGGTGCTTAGAGAATGGGGAGCGGCACATGGTAAGGTCAGAGAGAGAGAGATGCACAGACAAGATCATGTAAGGCTCACAGGCTACCAAGGAGCCTGAATTTTACCTGAAGTGCAGTGGGAAGCCATTAGCATGCTTTAAGCTGGAGTGAATATGATCTGATTCACCTCTGACAAGGATCAGCTTGGCAGAGATGGAGAATGGATTATGGGGTGACCAGAGTGGACACAGAGCATTAAGAGGCTACTGCCAAAGACTAGGTTAGGTGAGAGACTGGCTCAGTATCTGTGGAGAAGTAGGCTGATAGATTAGATTTGGGAATAAAGAGGGGAAGGAATTAAGGATGTCTCCTAGATTTTTGGCTTGACAACTGAGTGAATAATGGTGCCATTTACTGAGATGGGGAAAGCCATTGGAAGGACTGGGTAAGGAAATCAAGAGCTTAGTTTTAAATATGTTAAGTAAACACTAACAAAAAGTTTCATAATATTCAAAATTAAAGTGACCTGCCAAAAGGGAGCCCTTAAATCATGTTGTTTTTCAGCACTGCTTTGACTTACATTACTAGAGGAAAAGAGCTGTACAATAAATTTAAAATTACTTATAAGATGAAGAGAAAAAAAACAAATTTCTCATAATATCCTCAGCAAACATTACCCCTAAAAATGTTTCCTCAAGTGGCATAGCCTTCCTGCAACTAACAGAGTACTGCCAGTACTTAAATATATGTGTGGTAAAGAACAGAGGCACACAGGAAAATGTAGCTCTTCTAATAAAACTTAGTTTCACAGTTAGTTATGTGGTTGATTTACTTCATGAAAAAATAAGCTTCTAAAAACTGCAATCCCAGATATCCCTGTATAACAGTTCAAGAGAGGTATGAGAAATATTTAAGTTGCATAGAATCTTTCTGTGACAGCGAAGTATAATTTTCTCCTGAGCTTCTCGGGATTTCCCATAAGGGTGACGTGATATATTTCCAAGAGCTTTCCTCCCACAATGGGATCACACGACCAAAGGCAACTACTACTAACCACCTTTTACAGTTAATCACTAAGAAATAATCACAAGCCAACATTTTAACAGCACCATGTGTATGGAAGAGCACGTGGAATAACAGACTCAAAGTCACAAACTAAGCTATGTTACCTATGTAATATCTAAGGGCACTCATAAGAGGAACTTCCATTGGCTAAGACTCTCTGCCTCTTCAAAGGTGATGTGCCAGAAACAGCAAAAATCATAACTGATTCTTTCTTCTTTTCAATATTATTCAAGATTTGTCAAGCCCTGGACTTCTGTTGCCCCAGAAAATAATTCATTGCTATTTGGCTTTTGAAGTAGTAACTTCAAAATACAACTTAAGGATTTTTGGATTACATTATTTTGGTGAAGGTGATAAATTGTAAAACCAGCCATTATCATTATGCTGCCTCTTCCCTTAAATCGGGCAGAGTTCCTGGCAACTTATACCTTTTTTTTTGCCGCAGCTTTAAGAGAGATTTCATACTGACAAAAAGGATACCAGTTTCTGGTATTTTTGTTTTGCAAGATACTCTACAATCATTACTGACCTAATCCAATCTTCCTAGGAGGTATGTTCATGATTTACATGCAGGATTTTATTTCTGTTGCTTGAGTTTTTCCTATAATTTATAATATAAAACTTACTGGAAAAACTCTATCCTAAGAATGAACAGGTACTCTCTGACATACAAACTGCAGCAGGACCACGTGTCTCACAAGGCTTAGGCTGCTGCTGTGACCATACTTAAGTGCCTGTTCAGAAGCGGTGAAAGAGAAGCAACTATGAAAAACAGGAACAGCTCAGAGGAAGACACTGCGTAGCTAAAAGTCCAAGGCAGGACTAACTTGCCCATAAGATTCTCATCTATCCCCAAATCTTTTCCTCCAAAAAGCCCCAAATTAAGATTTGTTATTCCGCTACTAATGAGGAAGCAAGCTCTTCTTTAAAAAAAGCTAACTTGGGTGCTTAATCATCATACATGAATTATACAGCCTCTTATAACTTTTCTAAAATCAACTTTCACCCATCTTAGATTGTAAGGGACATCTTTCGTATTTTATAATATGTAGTAGGTCTCCAATATTTATTAAATTAATGCATGAAAATGTGCTGAGTTCTAGATAACCATTTTTAAATGACCTTTTGAGAAGCAACCCACACTGGACGGCACATTCCATAACTAACATGTGATGTGGTTTAAACTGTAAATTGCTTAGGGATTACTTTCTTGTGCTATACATTATCTTTTCCAACTAGGGCTCAATTGACAACATCATCCATTTTAATCTGCTAACAGGTAAAATGTTCAGAAATGTTTAAATGATTCTCTGCTGTAGTTTGTTACAAACATTATCTACATAGAAGGGGAAGGAAGAATGGAACAGAAATGAATCTTTTAATGATCCGGTTATTCAGAAACTGATCAATGGCTATCCCAGAAATAACTGAAAAAAATGACCTGTCTCTTTTACAAAAAAACGTTCCAAATGCTTTTTAAGCACTGCAATGGCTAAGGCCAGCCCAAACGCACCTTTCTCTAGCTGGCTTAGCACAATGTAGATATAACACAGTAGATAATTTTACTTTAAACCATTTTGAAAACATAAATGGTTAACACTTAAGATTAAGTGTCCTTTTCATTTGTAACAAGAACCCAGGATAAAAATAGAAGAAACAACCACATTCACCTATTTCCTTAGTTCATCAATATGTATAATAAAGTATGAGATTACAGAAATGAGTATGTATCTTAAATGCCTCTCCTTTGGCCCAAATTGTCCTGATCCCTCTGGAAAGGATACAAGTGAAAACAAAATTCCCACATGTTGTCATGCACTTGGACACTATCCCATCTACTTGCAAAACACCTTTCTCTAGTGCCTAGACAGCCAATTATCCTTGCTTCAGTTCTAGAAAAAATAAATCAACAATATCCTGCTCTCTTCCACCAATACATCTAAAGCTGTTAGCTCCCTACTTTAACTGGCCAACAGTATGCAAGTACTGATAAGGATATGCATGTAACATTCTCATGTAATTTCCTAATAAAAGTGTAATTTCACTACTTCTAGACTCAAGATTACCATTTCTGTCTCCTCTTCATCTAAGAAGATAAAAAGCCGAAAATACTGAAGAGGCTATAAGGACCACTAAAAGTGTAAGGAAAATGAAACTTAAACGACTAAATTGTGAGTGTGCAATACACTACTTATTTTACTGTACTGCTGTAAACCACTGGTATAAAACATATCATCCTGACTGAATCCTCTTGAGGGTTTTTTTGTGGGGAAGGGGGGGAAATGAAATATCTTACGCAGGTGATAATCTTCTTAAAAGGTTTTATATTCGAAATGGGATAAAATACACCAGTCTGACCTGAAAATGTACAGGAATAAACTTTACTAAATAGATGCAAATTCTGATAGTGTTGTTAAGTATGCCTTGCTAGCAAATTAGAAAACTTTAAGGTAACCACTCTTACCTTTCATCCCAGGAAATTGATGTTAAAGCAATTTACATTCCTTATATATAATGGCTAGAGGAACTACAAACGAAAGAAGCTTGCACACTGTTTTGTAATGTTTAAACCATTTTGAAAATATAAATGGTTAACACTTAAGTGTCCTTTTCATTTATAACAAGAACCCAGGATAAATACAGAAGAAACAACCACATTTACCTATTTCCTTAGTTCATCATTATGTATAATAAAGTATGAGATTACAGAAATGAATATCTATTTATTTAAATTTATTTATCGTATTTATTTATTTTTGGCTGTGTTGGGCCTTCGTTGCGGTGCGCGGGCTTCTTATTGCGGTGGCTTCTCTTGCTGCAGAGCACGGGCTCCAGGCGCACGGGCTTCAGCCGCCATGGCTCGTGGGCTCTAGAGTGCAGACTCAGTAGTCGCGGCCCATGGGATTAGTTGCTCCGCTGCACGTGGGATCTTCCCGGACCAGGGCTCGAACCCATGTCCCCTGCATTGGCAGGCGGATTCTTAACCACTGTGCCACCAGGGAAGCCCTGAATATATACTTTAAACGTCTGTTTTGTTTTTTTTAAAAGTTGGACCAATCAACCTCCGTTTATATTTCCCATTTTCAATAAAATAAGTTACTACATTAAAAAATCTGAAAATTATTTTAAAGATTTAGTTAAGGATAAAGTTCTAGAAAACTATGCATGAGACCATTCTAAAATCACTGTTAAAAATAGTCAAAACACTATAATTGAACTAAGAGACCACAAGAGGAGCACAAGTAAAAATACCCTTGATAGCACTATGATATCCTTGCAATTGTGTAGATTTCCACTTTAAAATTCCATTTAAAAGACCACTTGTTAAAGAAACTTGGTTCTACTTTAAACAATAACCCACCTAAATTATCATAAGTAGAATCTTAAACCAGCTGGGAAGGAAAGTTCAACAGAGAACTTAAGTAAAATGGGATTCTCCAAAATACTTTATTGGAATATTTAAGAAAAAACAAAAAGCAACAAAAACCGCAACAAAAACCAAAATCTGAAAACATTATGCTTTAATCACTATATTCCAAACTACCATGCTGCTCAAGTAAAAACGAAAATTTATTCTGCGAAAGTGGAGTTTCCAGTCTGACATGTCATCTTTTAGGTGTCCTGGCTAACAAAGCTTGTTAGCAAAGTATAATCCAGTTTATTTCATATAATTTGGAAACTAGGGGAAATGATATTTGCCGGATTTCTCTTTAATCACTCTTCCCTTTACTAATGTGTGAGTTTCAAATAAAATTGACGGGTCAGCTATACATGCAAGCGTCCAATAGCCATAGTAAGAGAATGTTGTGTCGCTTCTCTCTCAACAAGTTCTCCAAGGTTAACTACAGTTCCTTTAACACCTCGTGTTTCACTTTCCTTTTCACAGAAACCTCACAGGGATCCTAATGGAATAAGGACAGATCGGCCTTTCCAAGAAGAGGTACGGAGCGTGAGTGATCACCAGGAGCAAGGGAGTCTGAAACGGAGCCCAGTGGAGTGGGACGGGGGACCCAGCCGGGCCACAGGCACAGGAACGTGGCTGGCTGCTCTGGCACCCCTACTAGGACTTCGCCCACCCGTTCCTCGGGAAGGGGCGTACCTGCCGGCTAAGGCGTGAGCGCGCTCGACTCAGCTCCGCGGGGGAAACCCCACTTCTCAAACCCGGCTCAGTCTTTCCACCGTGGAACCCCAGGGGCCGTTACCTAACTGACCCGCTCCTCGGGCGAGCCCTCGCTCAGCCCGGCCCGGGGCCAAAAGGCCGTGCTCCTGCGGAAGGCGTGAGCTCGGCCGGTGACGCCCCAGCCACCCCGGCCGCCGGCCCGCTGAGCCGAGCTGAGCCGCCCCGAGCCCCGGGCAGCAGGCGAGCGGCACCAGCTCGGGCCCGCCTCAGCCCCTCGCCGCGCCCCCCCCAACCACGCACCCCCAGGCCCCGCCTCCTGCCGTCTATCCCTCCATCCCTCCTCCATCCGCCTCCTCCCCACTGCGGCGCCAGCCTCACCTGCCCCTAGTCGCCGCCGCCGCCGCGCCTTCCCTCGGGGCCGCCTCGCTCCACGACCCCAGCCCGGCCGCCCCTGCCCCGCAGCCTCGCGCTGGTCCCCGACGCGCCCTCTCTTCCTCCGTCACCTGCCCCCGCCCCGAGCTTCTACCTTGTACGAGTCGGTGGCCATGAGGATGTTGAACTCGGCTTCTGCCGCAGCATTCATCTCGGGCCGGAGTGTAGGGGCCGCGCGCCGCGGGCTGCCCGGCGCGGCTGCGAGGAAGGAGAAAAATGGGCTTCACCGCGCTCCGTTGCTTAAGTCACCGCTCTGTCGGAGAGGGAGGGTGAGAGGAGGGGGAAACGGAGCCGGGAGGAGGGACCAGAGGAGGGCAGGCCTGGGAGCCGTGACGCGGCGGGGGAGGCGGCGCGCGCGCTCGCAGTCTAGGGACTCCGGCGGCCTCCTCACCCCGACTCCCCGCCCCCGCCCCATCGCCCTGGCGGGGACGCGAGGGGCGGGGCGCGGCCGCGCGTGCGCAGCGCGCAGGGGGCGGGGCGGGTAGGACGTGAGGCACGCTCCCTTCTCGGAGACGCCCATCCCGGGAAGCCTGAGGCTGCGAGGCCGCCCCGGCCCTTGACCCGGGCGCCGGCTTGGCTTTCGTTTCCCTGCCCGGCGCAGTGGGGCGGGGCCGAGAGGGGGCGTTCCCAGCCTCGCCACCTCTGCGATTAGCCGGTTCGCCCGCCCCGCTGGCACCTTCCTATCCTACCCAGTCCTGGCCCGTTTTCTGAGTCCTCTTGAAGTCACGCCACCCGGCTAGGGGCCAAGGAGCCTCCCTCTGCCCGTCTCTCCGTCCCCCTCGCGCACGTACTCACCTTTGTCTCTGGCTCGGATTAAGGATCGAGCCTTTTGCCTCCATCCCTCGTGTCCCTCCTGGTCCTCCTAACCCTCGCTTTAAAATCTGAAGAGCGGCGGTGAGGAATAGGTCTGGGGGTCCCCTTTAATCTGACGCATCGACTCCGCTTTCCTCCGGCTCTATGGCTGAGCTCTTGATCCTTTGAGGATGCTTAGACTGTCCCCGAGAAAATAGACTGCGCCCAAAGTCGGGGGTTGAATTCAATCCTCACAGATAATCAAAGGACAAGACCTAGTTGAATCTAATATTGCCGAGAAGTAAACGGCAACGAGCCAAGTCTTTGACAGGGTGTGAGACTGACGTTTGTCATCGTTGTAATCGCTCAATCTTGGGAAACGGGTTGGCAACCTGGAAATAAAAAAACGAGTGAAACGACGTCGGATGACTTCAGCCAAATGCGGACCATCTATTTGTGCAGTTCTCATACGTGGTTGCATTTTTGCGTAAAACTAAGATTCCCTTTGTCCCCATGATCAATAGCTGTTTTTTTTTTTTTTTTTTTAAGATTTAGGTTTTACAAGATACAAGTAGCTGGGAAAAAGCGATTTAATGAAAACCAGTACGGGAACTTTACAGATTGTCATTCAAATTAGTGAAAGTCTCATTTTATGGGGGTGGGGGGTCGGGGTGGAGGCTGTGAATTGAGAGTTTCGTTGCCCGAAAACTGACACCGCTTCAATTAAAAGCAACTTCAGTCCAGACAATGTCACGGAGTCAGTACAGATTCCTGACAAATGCCTCCATCTGTAGGTAGATGCAGCACAAGCAAAGATCACAGAAGTAGTGAGATATCCCTAGGCACTCACCAAGGTAGTGAGATATCCCCTAGACACTCACCAAGGTAGTGAAAAATGCTAATGCATTTAGAATTATTTTCAACAACGAGGTTTAAGACAAACGAGGCTTTTTTGGTTGACCTTACGTGTGTTTACTAGGGGAAATTACTTTTAAAACTATTTAAATAATTAAAATATAAAAAATTTTATTAGGGGAGATTCTGTTATATTAGTTTAAGCAGTGCCATTCAAAGAAGAAAAATAATCCTTTTTGCTCCTCTTAATTTGGAGCTTTTTTTCCTTCATTCATTTAAAATTTCTATAACCTACTTTACTTAAATGATAAATGCTTTTTGCTTAGCTTCCTGGAATCCATGTATGTATATAACTGACTATTGTTCTATGCACCTTATGCAGGAAAAAAAAAAAAAAGAATTCTGATTACAAAGAGGGCTCTGTTTATGGTAGCATTTTTTTAAAAAAGCAAAATAAAATTTGAACTGCATTCTTTGAGCTGAAGTTACAGTTTTAAGGTGAAAAGCCTTAATATCAGTGCAAGTAAAAATGTTAATATTACACTGCTTGTTAAACGCAGAAACTCATAAAGCCTGCACCCATATTAGCAACTTAAACCCTCACAGCAGCCTCCAGAGAGGAAAATGAAGTCATGTTACCAATAGAAAATGACCATTTGTCTAAGGTAGAATTAGACACACTCTATATGTAACTACATGGTTAAGCAGGAACAATTTTGAGTTAGTCAGGATTTACAACTATGAAATTATCACCAAATACAAAGTCAAGGTTTCATTTTGAAATGGCCTCCCCGAAGGACAATTTAACAGCTAGCATTTAGTATGTTTATCTAGTAGCATATAAAAGATCTGAGAAACTGTTTCTCATAGGTCCCCGCAACATGACAAATGATGACGAAAACAAAGACTCAAATGGGCCCCCTCACTTTGTTCAAAGTCCTGGATTAATCTGCCACTCCTACCAAACAGCCCGTCAAGCTTGGTGAATTGGGCATCCAGCTCCTTGTCTATCTTCCTCAGAGAGCTATGAAAGGCCTGTGACTCATACATTTGATCAAAGTGGGTTTTCCTGCACCATCCTGTTTCCACACACCCTTCCAGACAGCCTTTGGTACACTTTTGTATTTCAAAGTTGCCTCGGATATTCTAATCAAACCTGAGTTCACCTCAGTAATAACACTGGAGAAGTAGGTGTGGGACTCACCCACCCGGAACGCCTGACAATGGTCCTATCCATTACCCTACATAACTTTCTCTAGCCTAACCAAGGAGCAAAAGCTGTCACGAAGACAAATGTAAAAGAGGAATTTTTAAATTAAACTTGAACCTTTTTCTTATTCAAACTTCCATGGCCCTTTGGGGACACCCCAGAGTTCTAATTTTGTAAGGAAAAGGTCTCATCTACAGAAAGACATGGGTCTTTGTGAATCTGATTATCAGCGCTGCCCACCCCTGACTCAGTTTGCTGGGTCCTCTACAATCACATAGAGATGCACAGAAAACTGCTGAGTCTTAGTCTAAAAGTATAGAAATGATAGAGTAAATGTAACCCACATACAGGAAGAATTAGCACACATACATGGATTGTTCATAGACCTTCCATTACAAAATGTTCTGGTACACTTTCTATGGTCTTGTGGTCTGACTGTGCTACACTCTTCTAACTATTTTCCTGGGCAAAGTAAGGAAAATGTGTACATGTTATGATGCTACGAGTGGGGATTTGGATGTCATAATTACTTATAAATTTTGCTGATGGCCACTTTTAGACTCAATGGCCACAATCAATGACTGAGAGAGTGAGACTGTTAGGACTATAAAAGACTGTCAAGATATTTTCATGCAGCGTTTCCCTAAGAGAGTTTTTATCACTGATGGTAGTATGTGGTACATATCAGTGGTACACAGATATGCATTTTTATTTCAATTATTATGTATTTACTTTATTTTATTTTTTTGTGGTACGCAGGCCTCTCACTGTTGTGGCCTCTCCCGTTGCGGAGCACAGGCTCCGGACGCGCAGGCTCAGCGGCCATGGCTCACGGGCCTAGCCGCTCCACGGCATGTGGGATCTTCCCAGACCAGGGCACGAACCCGTGTCCCCTGCATCGGCAGGCGGACTCTCAACCACTGCGCCACCAGGGAAGCCCTATGTATTTATTTTTAATGAGTTTTAGAAAAATATAACTAGCACACAAAACTCAATTTTTTTCTTGGGAATCATTACTTAGGATGAAGCCAAAGTTGATGGGCACTTGGACTGGTGAACTTTGTTATTTTCCTTGCCTTTCCTAACCTGTCAGCTGCTTTCATATCTTCAACAGAAGACTGGTTTCCTTGAAGAAGCTAAACAGAAAAGGCTACATACTGTATGATCTCATGTATATAAAATTCTAGAAAGGCAAAACTAGTGTGAAAGAAAGTGATTGTCAGAGGCTGAGGCTAAGGGAAGCTGACTGAATGCAAAGGGGCATGAGGAAACTTTTTGGGGTAAAGGAAATGATATGTGTGATAGTGATTACACAACTGGTCACATATGTCAGAATTAATTGAAGTCTATACTTAAAATTGGTGAATTGTGTATATATTATATCTCAAGAAAACTAAAGACTGGTTTTCTTGAAATCATTTAAAATATTTTCCCCCTCTTTTCCCATTCTGTTTTCTTATGTTTCCATTTCCATGTTCCCATTTTACTTTACACGATTTGGAGATAAACACCATTTTGCTCTCCTTAGAGAAAGGATAGTTGTTAGAACAAAAAAATCTTACAATTTGTATGGAAACACAAAAGACCCCAAATAGCCAAAGCAATCTTCAGAAAGAAAAACAGAGCTGGAGGAATCAGGCTCCCTGACTTCAGACTATACTACTGATACAAAGCTATAGTAATCAAAACAGTATGGTACTGGCACAAAAACAGAAATATAATCAATGGAAGAGGAAAGAAAGTCCAGAGATAAACCCATGCACCTATGGTCAACAACTCTATGATGAAGCAGGCAAGAATATACAATGGAGAAAAGACAGTCTCTTCAATAAGTGGTGCTGGGAAAACTGGACAGCTACATGTAAAAGAATGAAATTAGAAAATTCTCTAACACCATACACAAAAATAAACTCAAAATGGATTAAAGACCTAAATGTAAGACCTGATACTATAAGACTCTTACACGAAAACATAGGCAGAACAGTCTCTGACATAAATCGCAGCAAGATCTTTTTTGATCCACCTCCTAGAGTAATGAAAATAAAAAAGTAAACAAATGGCACCTAATTAAACTTGAAAACTTTTGCACAGCAAAGGAAACCATAAACAAAATGAAAAGACAACCCACAATGGGAGAAAATATTTGCAAATGAAGTGATACACAAGGGATTAATCTCCAAAATATTCAAATAGCTCATGCAGCTCAATATTAAAAAAAAACCAAACAACCCAATCAAAAAATGGGTGAAGGATCTAAATAGAAAGTTCTCCAAAGAAGACATACAGATGACCAAAAAGCACATGGAAAGATGCTCAATATCACTAATTACTAGAGAAATGCAAATCAAAACTACAATGAGGTATCATGTTACACCTGTCAGAATGGCCATCATCAAAAAAAAAAAATCAACAGTAAATGCTGGAGAGGGTGTGGAGAAAAGGGAACCCTCCTACACTGTTGGTGGGAATGTAAATTGGTACAATCGCTATGGAGAACAGTAAGGAGGTTCCTCAAAAAACTAAATGTAGAACTACCATATGATCCAGCAGTCCCACTTCTGGGCATATATCATAATTTGAAAAGATACAGGCACCCCAGTGTTCATTGCAGCACTACTTACAATACCCAAGACATGGAAGCAACCTAAATGTCCATGGACAGGGGAGTGGATAAAGAAGATGTGTTTCATGTATACAATGGAACACTACTCAGCTGTAAAAATAATGAAATAATGCCATTTGCAGCAGCATGGATGGACCTAGAGATTGTCATATTGAGTGAAGTCAGACAGAGAAAGATAAACACCATATGATATTGCTTATATGTGGAACCAAAAAAAAGGTACAAATGAACTTATTTAGAAAACAGAAATAGAGTCACAGATGTAGAAAACAAACTTATGATGACCAGGGGGCAAAGGAGGGATAAATTGGGAGATTGGGACTGACATATGCACACTACTATACATAAAATAGATAACTAATAAGGACCTACTGTATAGCACAGGGAACTCTACTCAATACTCTGTAATGACCTATATGGGAAGAGAATCTAAGAAAGAGTAGATATATGTATATGTATAACTGATTCACTTTGCTGTACATCTGAAATTAACAGAACATTGTAAATCAACTATACTCAAAGAAAAATTTAAAAAAAACAAGAAAGGGTAGTTGTGTTGAAGTTGCTGAACATTTATAGAAGCCCAATGTCAAAAGGAGTTTCTTGCTATTGAGTAGGAAGCAGGAAAAGGAATACAATTAAGTTCAATAGGAATATAAAAACACCTAGTATATACACAGTAATGTACAAAGAAGCATGAAGACTTCAAAAAGAAATGTCACATTTGTCCTCTGTTCTTTTCCAAAGCAGCTATGAAGTGACTGGGATCTGGAGTTGGGGGAAATAAAACAATACAGGTAGCTGATTCATAATTCCCAGTATATTCAGCACTGGACTGTAAAATCAAGGTAAAACTGCATATAGATATGACCCTTAAATACAGGAACAACTTGTAAGGAACAATCAAGGCCTGGATAAAGATCAACCACCTTCCACCCAACGTCCACACCCTGGACTTTTTCTCTACCAAGAACTGCTGCACCCGTGAAACTTTACATTGCAGCCTCGCTTTCTCTGGTCCTGCTTTTCTCATTCACTCATTCACTCTCCTCCTGGAACTTTGTTGCTCAGCATTTGGCCATAAGACTTCACTTTCCTCCTTATCTAGACCTAGCCCTGTTCCTTCTAGTGTCAGCATCATCTGTGGCCCCCTTATTTCCTAGTTGGCCCTCAGACCCTTACCTTTTTTGCCCTTAGAGTATCCCGGCTGCTGAGCACCCGTAGGAAACATCACACAGCCATGGATCTGTCATCCACAGCAGGACAATGTGGTGCTGCCTGGCAGTCCTTTTATAACCCCCATTCAGCAGTCTTTCCCATTTTGCTCAGCAGTGTTTTGAAATGTTTACCTCCTTCCTCAAACTCTTTACCCTCAAACAACTGTCTCCCTCTTAGCAGACGATAGAGTCCCCTATGTAAGAAAAACCAAGGTCATCGATAGGAACTCCCTAAACTCCCATAGCTATGAGAGCAGTGGTCTGTCTTTTTCAGAAGTCTATTCTCGGAGCCACGTGTAGTGCAAGGCACACAGCAGGGGCTTAGTAAATATTTACTGGCTGAATGGAGCTATTTCTATCACCAGCAAAAGTAGGATGGACCTTGTGGTAGATTATATCATCTGCCCATGTTCAAACTCCCTCTCTTTGGCATTGTTCACCCGTATTCAAAGTCCCTCTTCCACATCGTCGTGCTATCAAACTCAGGCATGACCACAGGAATTGCTTTAGCCATGAAACGTGGACTGAGCTGATATGCAACACTTCCCTGCAGGAGCTTTAACTCAGGCGTGGTTGCCATTCTCTCTTTTCTTTCTGCCACCAAGACTGCAGGGTTCCAGTTGGGGGCTGAGCCATGATCCTAAATTCTGAAATGTGGGTGACACCGAACCAAATCAGAGCCAACAGGTGCTGGACGTGTAATGTGAGTGAGAATCAACCTTTCTCGTTGTCAACCGTGATGACTTTGGAGGTTGTCACCACAGCATAACTAGGATTATCCTGACAGATATAAGCCTCTACACACGTTTTCTTCTTTCTCCAGGCTCAGGGAAAGATGCCCTTCTCTCTGGCCCGGGCTAATCTCCCTCACCTATGCTCTGGATCCACCTCCTGCCCCTCCCCCCGCCATCTCCTTAGGTCCAAGGCTTTTTAAGTGTTCTGTTCTGCTGAGCCACACCTATGATACATTAGACGCTCGCATAAGAAGTCACTGTTCTAGATTTCCTTTTGTTTCTCCAAGTCGCACCAACCTTGTGGGATAATCAAGAACTTGGGAAACAAACAAAATGGTTTAGTATTTACAGTCTTCTCTTCCCCTTCCAAATTATTACAGCTCCTCCCTTCCCAAGGTTTCAAAGACACTCATTTCAATGCATTGGCCACTCTTGGATTGGGGGTCATTCTCTCTGCTCTTTGCTCTGACGCATGGTAGCCTCTTCTAGCCTGCTTGTCATCTTTCTGCAGCCACATGCCCTGCAGTTGTGCTCATGCAGTGGCTTTGTACTTCTGTAAATGGTAGTGCTGGGTAAGGCTCTTGGCCCACTAGTGATTACAGCTCATAATACACCTTTAAAAAGAATTCTGGCTTTCATTGTCCTCTCATCTCAAATACTTGGGACAACTTTCCAAGGGCTTACATAGAGGGTGTTGGGATGGTACCACCCTGTTTCAATAAACAGACCTCCCCTCACTTTTCTCAGATAGGATACTTTCGGTGCCAGGAGTGACACTATTGCTATTAAAGGTGGCTTAAGGAATAGGGGCTTAATTTCATCTACAACAGGAAGTCTTGGGGTAGGTTTTTCAAGGGTGGGTTCAGTAACTCAAAAATATCGAGATTCCTGGCTCTTTCTTTTTTTCCCCCTCTGTTATCCTCAATATTATTAAAGAAGTGTCTTTGTCACACAAGTCACAAGATGATTGCCACAGCTCCAGGTATCATGACTTCACACAAAAACATGCAGAAGTGAGAAAAGAAAGTGAGGTTTTGTTTCATGTGCACGTCTCTCTTTTTATTAGATGGAAAAATCTTTCCCAGAAGCCCCCAACAGACTTCCCTTGGGCCCTACTGCCCAGAGTTGGATGTATGCCCACACCCTAGATACAAGGGAGAATGCAAAGGTGAGAATGTTGGCATATTCAGTTTCTGGAATAGGAGGAAAGCTCCACCGTCAAGGAAGAAGGGGGTTAGAAATGGAACTATCAATACCATATGACCCAGCAATCACACTCCTGGGCATATATCCAGAGAAAACCATAATTCGAAAAGACACATGCACCCCAAGGTTCATAGCAGCACTATTTACAATAGCCAAGACATGGAAACAACCTAAATGTCCATCAACAGAGGAGTAGATAAAGGAGATGCGTTACATATAGACAATGGAATATTACTCAGCTATAAAAAAGAACAAAATAATGCCATTTCCAGCAACATGGATGGACTTACAGATTATCATACTAAGTGAAGTAAGACTTACAGATTATCATACTAAGTGAAGTAAGTCAGACAGAGAAAGACAAATGTGACATCATTCATATGTGGAATCTAATTTAAAAAATGATACAAATGAACTTATTTACAAAACAGAAACAGACTTATAGATATTGAAAACAAACTTACGGTTACCAAAGGGGAAACACAGAGTGGGGGAGGGATAAATCAGGATCTTGGGATTAACATACACATACCACTATATATAAGACAGAAAACTAATAAGGACCTACTGTATAGTGCAGGGAACTCTACTCAATACTCTGTATATGGGAGAAGAATCTCAAAAAGAGTGGATATATGTATTATATGTATAACTGAATCACTCTGCTGTACAACTGAAACTAACACAACATTGGAAATCAACTATACTCCTATAAAATTAAAAAAAAGAAATGACTGTTGCGTGGGTAATGACAATAATCTCCTTATCACTACCTGCTAGAAGTCCAGGTGCCTCAGGGATCTCCCGTCACAGAGTGAATTCATTCTCTCTCTACATGAAGGAATCTGTACCTAGACTTTGCCTCTTCTGTCTCCTTCCTTATTAGAGGGTAATAATCTCACCATTCCAGGTAGTTCCATCATTCCTAAAGTTCTCGTCATAATTTCTTCCAACAGCCCGAGGCAATCTTAACGTCAGTGGAACACTAGTGGCCTGCCTGGTACTCAGAAGCAACCCAAGCAGGATATGTAGGTTAAAGTCCTGTTTCTGCCACCCATCCTCCCATCCTTCCCCCACCCTCCCCAGTTTTGCTACTTTAAAGCAAGCAAAGCCACATTTATTCCCTACGCAGGCTCAGAAAAATGTGTGTTGGCTAGCAAAAAATGTTTATACTTTTTTCCAGAGTGATCATGAGTATTTCTAAGGAGTAATCACTAAACAATGACCTACTCTCATATATATTCATTCAACTACTCTCATTACTTTATAATCTTACATTATGTGCTCACTGTATCATTATACTGAATCTAATACAGTATTGGCTCTTATATTGTCAATAATAGTTTTCAGTTACCATCTGGATGCTTTAAATGTATTAATGCTTAGACTTTAAAAAATTAAGAAGAGTTTCTGTTCAATAAATTGTTATCACTATCATTTCAAAGCATTTATTAAGCATTTCATTCCATGTGGTACTATTCTAGCTGGTATATAAACAAAAGAAGGCAATACCTTTTGCCTAGAGGTTGAATAGTAAACATAGGAATTGTAATTGATTTAGTTAATGTAAATATTCATAATTTTCACTGATAAAGAAGGAGACCAAGCTCAGCCTGGGCTCAAAGAGATGGCTGCATCTTAGAAAGGCCTTTATTCCATTTCCTGAGTACTTACTATACTCAAGATCTTCGTGGGCTTACAGAGAAAGATATGATAGAAACTCTGCCTTCTAGGGGCAAACAATCTTATGGGGAAACCCAAGAACTAGTTTTCCCTCCTTCTGAAGGTCATTTCACATCGCTTCAGAAACCGTACTTTAGCCTTGCTGTGCTGACATCCCACCCTGAACCACTGCTTACCTGCTGTTCTTAGGGCCCAGGATACACAGGCTGCAGCCCCCTGTGGGCTGATGGTACCCTGTCTACAGGGTCCTCCATGGAAGGCAGAGAAACACTGGACAGATGTTACCTCTTTAAATCCATGTCCCTTGTCGAGCACATCATTCCACAGAAAATCTGTATTAGGATGCAGTTACACTTAGTTGGCTGTAACAGAAACAAACAAACAAACACAATGGCCTAAATGATATTTAAGTTTACTTCTTTCTCTGAGAATAAGCAGTGCAGAGATGATAGAATGGTTCAGGAATCCACGCTCTGTCTTGTTTTGTCATCCTCAACGTGAGGCTTTGATCCCATGGTCTGAATTGGCTATTTCAACTCTGCTCACCAACTTTGCATTGGATGGCTGCTGTATGCAGAACAGACTGCAAGGGGTAAGAGAGTAAGTGAGGAACCCAACTAAATGACCACTGTAGTCCACATGAGAAATGGAAGTGGCTTGGACTGAGATCGCAGGAATGGAAAGAGAAAGAAATGGACAGATCTGAGATATCTGCAAGTAGAGTTAACAGGCCTTGTTGAGACATACGATGTGTGTGCAACAGAGGAGGAGATTGTTGAGGGCTGTGTGAAGAGTGGAATTGATGATTCTTAGGCTTTGG
Organism: Aethalodelphis obliquidens; assembly: GCF_003676395.1. Classification (NCBI taxonomy): domain Eukaryota; kingdom Metazoa; phylum Chordata; class Mammalia; order Artiodactyla; family Delphinidae; genus Aethalodelphis; species Aethalodelphis obliquidens. Next base: position 8,433,735 of record NW_020837971.1, read on the forward strand.
CTTTAACTGCTGGGTGGTTCCATTAAATGAGTTGTGGACAACTTCAGAAAAAATTTTAGGGGAATCAAATTAGTAAGAGTTAAATTTAGGCAGTTAAAACTTGAGATTTCTATTAGACAATTATGAGACGACCTGTTTGTCTACTGAGTTTTTTTGTTTGTTTTTTTGCAGTACGCGGACCTCTCACTGCTGTGGCCTCTCCCGTTGCGGAGCACAGGCTCCGGACGCGCAGGCTCAGCGGCCATGGCTCACGGGCCCAGCTGCTCCGTGGCATGTGGGATCTTCCCGCACCGGGGCACGAACCCATGTCCCCTGCCTCGGCAGGCGGACTCCCAACCACTGCGCCACCAGGGAAGCCCCGCCTACTGAGTTTTGACTACTATCGGATTTCTCCTTTCTGTGCCCTGATACCTACATGGATACCTGGTCCCCAAATGCTTCCATAATTATAAAGAGTTGTGTTGCTCTCCGTTCTTCAGTTTTATTTCTGGGGTTTCCTGGCCATTTGTTTCAGACCAGTCTTTGTAGATCTCAGTTTCCCCAGCTTCATTCTGCCTGGTGCTGGTTTCCTGTCCCCAGAGTGAGTTCTGATCCTGTGTTTCTATAGTCACAGGGTAACTTGAGACCAAGTCAAATCAAGCTGTTGGGAATAGACAAATCGTTTTTTGAAAAGAAACAATTTCTTTCCAATTCTTGCAAAATTTCACCGTCTATAATTTTCTTCTTTTGGTGTTGTTCATTTATTGGCATATGCAAAGAAATAAAATGCATTTTTAGAAAATGTCCAAACACTAAATAAATATTAGTAAGTTGGATATTTACTACTGATATTTTCTTATTTTGAGAATAAATATCCATTGCAGATGAAGAGAGAGGCAAAAGAGAAGCTATTATGTTCTTTTTTTTTTCTTCAACTATCTGTGACCTGCTCACTGTACATCAACTATATTATATAGACTTTCTGTTGGTAATTTCATGCTCCATTTTTTTTAACATCTTTATTGGGGTATAATTGCTTTACAATGATCTTTATGTAAAAAAAATAGCTTAAGGGTATCTTCATGGTACTAGAGCTGGTCCAAAAGTAGTTCCATTAGGTTGCTGAAAGCTGATCAACCTATAGGGGACTGTGAAACACTAACTAAACCGACAAACAATAGACTGGTCTCCTCAAGGGAAAATTTAATACATTGCCATGTGAAATAAACCCGACTTAACAATGGGATCCTGTTATCTGTATAGCAGGTTCCCTCTAAAACCAGTTTACGTGTTAATAATTTGCTTGACAGATACAGAATAGGACACAGAGTGTTAGATGCTCTCAAAAGATATCTCCATTAAGTCATCTAAGTCTGGGAAATTAGCTTTCTTTATTCTGGGGATACTTTTATCCAGATTAGAGCTCTTGGTCTTCTAGAATCAAAGCAGCCTCCTCGTGGAGAGTATTGGAAAACAGTGACAAATTCCACAGGTACCATTTCAACGTGACAGGCAAGCTACAGTGCAGTTGGAGAGAAGGAACAGTTTCATTTTATATTAGTGGCATTTGAGCCATGTCTTCTTGACACAGGGATTGGTCATTTCCAACTCTACCAACAACACATCTGTAAGTTGTCTCTTCAGCTATTGGTATTACGATTACATTCTGTTTTCACTTTCAGGTGATGACTTTTTCCTTATTCTACACCCACATTCTGGATATTCTAGTGTAGTCCTTCATGTGCCAACAACATTCAACTTTTAAGAATGACTTTAGGGACTTCCCTGGTGGCACAGTGGTTAAGAATCCGCCTGCCAATGCAGGGGACACGGGTTCGAGCCCTGGTCGGGGAAGATCCCACATGCACGGATCAACTAAGCCCATGAGCCACAACTACGGAGCCCACATGCCACAGCTACTGAAGCCCACGTGTCTAGAGCCCGTGCACCGCAACAAAGAGTAACCCCCTCTCGCTGCAACTAGAAGAAGCCCGCGGGCAAGCAACGAAGATGCAACGTAGCCAAAAATTAATTAAAAAAAAAAAAAAAGAATGACTTTAAAGCTGTGTGCCACAATCATTACGTTTACTAGGAATTCACAAGGCTCTTCTCAATGAAATTATTCAAACTAATTAATGATGTGTGTGAATCTACTGAAATGTGATGACTTACATAAATTGGGAGGGAATAAATACCCCATGGGTGCCTTGAATTCCAATTAGTAAATGGATATGTGTTCAAAATCAATGAGGAAATAAATTTATACATTTCACACTTATTTATCCTATTTGTTTTTACCCACTTAGAAGAAGTTTATATTATTTTTGATCTTGCAACAAAGGCTGTGTTGCTGGAAATATAAAAGTGGAGAGCTGGAAAATTATGCCAAACATTTGATCATATAACTTTTGTACATGACTTAAACTTTTTAAAATTAAACAAGTATTGAACACATAAGTTATCTAGAACATTTATAGAATTCAGAAGTAACGGGTAAAAAGTATAAGCTGATTTTTATGTTCTAGATTACTATTGATATAAATCTGTTTTTTAAACATGAATGAGCATTGACTTTTCTAAAATACTATTTTCTCCTTTAATTTTTCAGTGCCATAAATTACACAGAGTGATTACCCAATAGTGGACTGACTTTGTTTACCTAGAATAAACCTTACCTTGCTCATGTTGTATTATTCTTTAATATATTTCCATATTCAATTTGTTACTCTTATACGTGGGACTTTCACAGGTATGTTCAGGAATGATATTAGCCTAGAGTTTTCTTTTCTTCTTTAATACTATATCCTTGTCTGCTTTTTTTTCTTTTTTCTTTTTTTTTGTGGTATGCGGGCCTCTCACTGTTGTGGCCTCTCCCGTTGTGGGGAACAGGCGCCAGACGCACAGGCTCCCCAGCCATGGCTCAAGGGCCCAGCCCCTCTGCAGCATGTGGGATCTTCCCGGTCCGGGGCATGAACCTGTGTCCCCTGCCTCAGCAGGCGGACTCTCAACCACTGCGCCACGAGGGAAGCCCCCCTTGTCTGCTTTTAATATTAGAGTTATACTAATCTCCAAGAATGAGTTCAGAAGCTTTGCATATTTTCCAATGTTCTAGAAAATTCATACAACATAATTTCTTGTTAGAATTCTTCTGTGAAAGGACTTGGCCTGGTGCATTTTCATTCTTTTTTAATAACTTTTCTATTATTGAGAAATTCAAACATATACAAAAATAGAGAGGATGACATAATGTAACTTGATGCTCCCATCACCCAGCTTCAACAATTGTCAACTGACAGTCAATTGTTAAATCTAGTACAGGCATACCTCAGGGATACTGTAGGTTCCATTCCAGACCACTGCAATAGAGCAAAAACTGCAATAAAGCAAGTCACATGAATATTTTGGTTTTCCAATACATGTAAAAGTTATGTTTACACTATACAGTAGTTTCTCAAGTACGCATTAGCATTATATCTAAAAAAAAATGTATGTACTTTAATTAAAAAAACTTAATTGCTAAAAAATGCTAATTATCACTTGACAACACAGGGTTGTCATGAACCTTTGATTTGTAAAAGGTTTTGTGAAGTGCAATAAAGCACAGGGCAAAAAAATGAGGTATGCTTGAATTTTAAATATTATTTCAAAGCAAATTCTAGATGCTACACGATTTCATGTGTAAATATTCCAATATGGATCACTAAGAGATTAAAAACTCTTTATGAAAACATACCACAGTACATTTATCAAACAAAATATATCAATTCCTTGAATATATTGCCTGAATATTCCAAGGAATATTATTCTTTGAATAACAATAATTCCTTGGCTATTTGAATATATTCCTTAATATAATCAAATCAGTATTCAAATTTCCAGTTGTCTCCTAAATGACATTTTACAATTTGTCTGTTTGAATCACAAATAAGGTCCACATCTATACTAAAAAACTACAGTCATCAAAACAGCATAGTACTGGCACAAAAACAGAAATATAGATAAGTGGAGCAGGATAGAAAGCCCAGAAATAAACCCACGCACCTATGGTCAATTAATCTACGACAAAGGAGGCAAGACTATACAATGGAGGAAAGACAGTCTCTTCAATAAATGGTGCTGGGAAAACTGGACAGTGACATGTAAAAGAATGAAATTAGAATATTCTCTAACACGATACACAAAAATAAACTCAAAATGGATTAAAGACCTAACTGTAAGACCTGATACTATAAAACTCTTAGAGGAAAACATAGGAAGAACACTCTTTGACATAAATCACAGCAATATCTTTTTCGATCTGTCTCCTAAAGTAATGGAAATAACAAAAATAAGCAAATGGGACCTAATTAAACTCAAAAGCTTTTGCACAGCAAAGGAAAGTAAAAACAAAATGAGAAGACAAGCCACAGAATGGGAGAAAATATATGCAAATGAGGTGACTGACAAGGGATTAATCTCCAAAATTACAAACAGCTCATGCAGCTCAATATCAAAAAAACAAACAACCCAATCAAAAAGTGGGCAGAAGACCTAAATAGACATTTCTCCAAAAAAGACATAAGATGGCCAAAAGGCACATGAAAAGGTGCTCAACATTGCTAATTATTAGAGAAGTGCAAATCAAAACTACAGTGAGCTATCACCTCACACCAGTCAGAATGGCCATCAAGAAAAAGTCTACAAACAATAAATGTGGGAGAGGGTGTGGAGAAAAGGGAACCCTCCTACACTGTTAGTGGGAATGTAAATTGGTACAGCCACTATGGAGAACAGTATGAATGTTCCTTAAAAAACTAAAAATAGAGCTACCATATGATCCAGCAATACCACTCCTGGGCACATATCCAGAGAAAACCATTGTTCGAAAGGATACACGTACCCCTATGTTCACTGCAGCGCTGTTTACAATAGTCAAGACATGGAAGCAACCTAAATGTCCACTGACAGATGAATGAGTAAAGAAGATGTGGTATGTATATAAAATGGAATATTACTCAGCCATTAAAAGGAATGAAATAATTTGCAGCAACATTGATGGACCTGGAGATTATCATACTAAGTGAAGTCAGTCAGTCAGAGAAAGATACGTATCATATGATATCGCATATATGAGGAATCTAAAAAAAATGGTACAAGTGAACATATCTACAAAACAGAAGCAGACTCACAGACTTAGAAAACAAATTTATGGTTACCAAAGGGGAAAGGAGGTGGGGAGGGATAAATTGGGAGTTTGGGATTGACATATACACACTGCTATATTTAAAATAGATAACCAACAAGGACCTACTCTATAGCACAAGGAACTCTGCTCAATATTCTGTAATAACCTAAATATGAAAATAATTTGAAAAAGAATACATGTATATGTATAACTGAATCACTTTGCTATATACCTGAAACTAACACAACATTGTTAATCAACTATACTCCAATATAAAATTAAAAATTAAAAAAAACAAACATTAAAAAACATATAAGATCCATGTATTGGAATTGTCGATATATATATTTTTAAATTTATTTAATTTATTTTTATTTGTGGCTGTGTTTTGTCTTCAGTGTTGCACGCGGGCTTTCTCTAGTTGCGGTGAGCAGGGGCTACTGTTTGCTGAGGCGTGCGGGCTTCTCACTGTGGTGGCTTCTCTTGTTGTGGAGCGTGGGCTCTAGTCACGCGGGATCAGTAGTTGTGGCACGGGGGTTTAGTTGCTCCGCGGCATGTGGGATCTTCCCAGACCAGGGCTTGAACCCGTGTCCCCTGCATTGGCAGGTGGATTCTTAACCACTGCACTACCAGGGAAACGCTGTCTGATATATTTTTAAAGTCTGTTTTAATCTTGCTTTTCTTTTATAGTTTTTATTCTTTCAACTTACTTGTTGAGGAAATTAGGTTGCCATATAGTTTCCTGTGGTCTGAATTAGTTTTATCCAATAGAAATAAAATGAGAGCCACATGTGTAACTTTAAATTTTCCAGTATCCACAATAAGAAATGTAAAAAGGGACAGGTGAAATATATTTAAATAATATATTTTATTTAATCTAGTATGTCCAAAATATTATCATTTCAACATGTAATCAATATAAAAATTATCAAGATATTTTACATTCTTTTTTGGGGACACAAATCCAGTGTTGCATTTTACATTTATGTCACTTCTTAATTTGGACTCAATTGCTCAAAGTGTCACATGTGACTCATAGCAACAGTACTGGACACCACAGGTCTGGCTTTTGCTGAATGCATCCCTGTGATGTAGGTTCCCGTCTTCCTCTAGACTCTGTATTTCCTGTCAATTGGTAGCTCCTTTAAATCTAGAGGCTTGATCCTTAAATGTTTTATTTAGTCTCTTGGCAAGACTACGTCATAGGTGGTATGTTCTTCCATCAGGAGGCACGTACGTCTTGTGTTCACTCCTTTTGTGATGTTGACAGCCATGGAAGCTTAATGTTTACATCTATTAATTCATCTGGGGGTCATCCACTCTATTAACTCATTCGATCACTGTTTTTCAGCTCTTAGCAGAAATATGTCTATAGAGGGAAACTGCCCATCATAAACTATTTGGGTATCTGGATATATAGTTCATACAAGAAAAGCAAAATAAATGCTTGATTCTGCTTTTTTTATTAGCTAGTTTTCAAAATAATGAGTTGATTTTCTAGTATTCTCCAACTTAGACCAATACGTTTTATTATTATTATCTCTTCTAGCTATCCCATTGCTGTATATTAAAAAAAAAATCACTCGAGCTTTAAAAAAATGTTCTTTCTCTCAGTTTCTGTGGGTCAGGACTTCAGGAAGGACTTACCTGGTGCTCTCGGCTTAGGGTCTCAGATGGAGGCTGGAGCTGGATCAGTGGAGGGCTGGCACAACTGAGGATGGCTGGGCTTTCTCCCTTTTCTGTATCTCAGGGCCTTTTCATGTGGTCCCTCTACATGCACTAGGTTGGAAAACTCTCAATGTGTCAACCTTAAGGCAACCAGATTGCCTACATGGTGGCTGAAGGCTTCCAGAGAGAGTATTTTAGTGAGTGAGATGAAAAGCTGCATTGCCTTTTAAGACCTAGCCTTGGCAGTCACACACCATCACTTCCACAGTCCTCTCCCTCATGGGAGTGATGATTAGCCTTCTGGTCATGACTTATTTATGTATTGCATAATGATATTACCACAAGTGAGCAGCTGAGAACAACACGTGTCTATTAGCTCACAGTTTTTGTGGGTTAGAAGTCTGGACATGGCTTAGCCGGGTCCTCAGCTTCGTGGTCTCATGCTACTGTAATCAAGGAACTGGTCAGGGTTTCCGTCTCACAGGAGTCTTGAGTGAGGAAGGATCCACTTTCAAGCACATGTGGCTGTTGGCAGCTGTCCATTTTCCTGGACTGACTGTTGAACCAAGGATTTCAGTTTCTTTTTTTTTTTTTTTTCCCCAGTTAGGACAATTTTTAAAATCAAAATTATTTATTCACATAGAGAAATTCTTTACACAATTTTTTTTTGCCTGTGAGTTATTCAGTGAGCATCTTTTTTCCACGTAGATTCCACATAATCAGTTGTTAAGTAAACAATTGGTGAAATTAGGTCAAACAACAGAAATTTAACAAGTTATTTTACAATTATAGGGTATACTTGTCATACAAATCATACAGTTCTTTTGGGGAAAACAATTTGTTTTGAGAACCGAATTAGCTCCTTAAGCTGCAACTAGAGAAAGCCCATGCAAAGCAACAAAGACCCAACACAGCCAAAAATAAAGATAAAATAAATTCAAAAAAAGATGGGTTGCAATTTTATGGAATGAAATCAGGCACATGTAATCAGGCCCATCTTTGTTACCTTTGCCATGTTCTATTAGGTGGAAGAAAGCCCAGTTCCCACCCATATTCAAGAGATGGGGATCACACAGGGCATTTGGCCTTTCTTTCAATTCCCAATATATGCCACGATCTGTCCTGTCGCAGGGCATTTGCATAAATTATTCCTCTTCCCCAGATGCCTTTTTTTTCCCCAAGTTTACCTAGTTAATTCCTACTCCTCCTGCAGATTTCAACTCCATCCTAGTTGCTCTGTTTCTTGGGAGGGATTTGTGGAGATTTAAAACTATGCTGTCACTGTCATCTTTCCCCGGAGCATGTCTTTTTGCATAAGATTTTTAGATACCTTCTAACTTTGTTTTTTTCATCTATATAGTTTCTCTCTCTGTCTCCCTTTAAAAGTTCTGTTATGTATATTTTCCAATAAGATCATTCACTTCATAGAGATATTGGTCTTCAATAACCTCCAGAAGTTAAAACAAACCTCCTTCATCTCTACAGCTGTCTCCCTTCCTTATGTGGTTTATTTGGTGTTTCTCTCTTGTCATCATCACACTTGCCAAAGATCTATTTCATTGCTCTTTCAAGGAAATAACTTGTGATCTTACTGAACAAGTTGTACTGTCTATTTAATAAGTTTTATATTAGTTCTTTATTAATTGCTTTTATTTTCTTTGAGTTATTCTGTTTTTCTTTTTCTAGTGTCTTGAGTTAATTTATTTTTTATTTTATTTTATTTATTTATTTTTTTTGAGTTAATTTATTTTTAATTGTTCTTGATTTTTAATATATTATTTAAGTTGATACATTATCCCCTGAGTATTACTTTGGGTATATTACTTAAGTTTTAGATAATTTTTTTTCTCATTTTTAGTTTATTTAGAAGCAGTTTCTAATATTAGTTTTAATTTCCTCTTTAAGAGTTTTTCAGAAACATTGTAAGCGTTCTTGTCATCTTTTTAATTTCTAACTTTTTTCATTGATATCAGAGAATCAAGATTATGATTTCTGCTTTCAAGAATTTCTTGGAATTGGAGATATTTCTCTTTGACTGGGTTTATGTTCAATTTTTGTAGCTATTTCATTGGTGTTTGAAAACAATGTTCATGCTCTCTTTTTTTTGGAGGGGAGTTAAAATATATTTTTGATCAAGTTTGTTAATTATATTATTCAAATTCTTTTCATTCTTTCTTAAGTTCTGTTTACTTGATCTATCAATTTCTGATATATATGAGTTTCCCACTGTGTTTGGGCATTTGTCAAATTCTTTTTGTATTAATATTTTTATTTTGTACTTTCCAAGTTATGTCAGGTAAAAGTTTTGACTGTTCTGTTTTTGTAGCTTGTTCTTTTCATCAATATAAATATTCCTCTTTTTCCAAATTTTTCATCTTGAAATTTACTGCATGTGAAATTAACATCACCATACTTGCTTCCTTCTTACTAGCATTTACCCTGGATATCTTTTTTGGAAAACTTTATTTCAATTGTTTGGGTCATTTTGTTTTAGATACGGCTCTTATGAAAAGCATATGACTGGATTTTTTAAAAAATAGGTTTTTTCTGTTTGTTGATAAAGGAAGTTAATTCATTCATATTATTGGATCCTGTCCTAACATTTTTTTTTTTTATGTTTCCCATTCACTATTCTTTCTTGTGGATTTTTCTCTTCCCTCTGAAGATCAAGAGAAAATCCTAAAAGTTCCCAGAGGAAAAAAGAGAGGTTACTGACAAAAAAATATGAGGCAGAATATCAATGAATTTTCCATCATCAATACAAGATACTGAAAGACAACAGACAGTGTCTCTAGTTCTGAGGGGAAACTATTTTTACACCAAAACTCTATAGTCAGCCAAATGTGACCACGTTCAAATGTGAGACAAAACAAAAAAGACATTTTGGAACATGTCACGAATTCTGCAGGACTTGGGAAATGCCACTGCTGCCCACTGCTCAGTATGGAGTAGGGAAAACCACCCTGAATGGGAGGGTCTCCTCTGATCCAGCTCTATTTACTGTGGTCTTTTTTATTCTTGCCCAACTGTGTTCCTTGTATTTGTGGCTCCTGAGCTTGGGGCAGGGGTCAGCAAACTATGGCCCTCAGGCCAAACTCACCCTGTCACCTGTTATCAATAAAGTTTTATAGCAACACAGCCATGTTCACTTATTCACATATCCATGGCTGCTTTCACCCTGCAATGGCAGAGTTGAGAAATTGTTACAGAGACTGCGTGACTCACAAAACCTAAAATCAGGGCTGGGACTAAGGTGTGGAAAGAGAGGTGCTTTGGGTGCAATATTAAGGGGGTGCTCCTTTTTTTTTGCGGTACGCGGGCCTCTCACTGTTGTGGCCTCTCCCGTTGCGGAGCACAGGCTCTGGACGCGCAGGCTCAGCGGCTGTGGCTCACGGGCCCAGCCACTCCGCTGGCATGGGGGATCTTCGCGGACCGGGGCACGAACCCGTGTCCCTTGCACTGGCAGGCGGACTCTCAACCACTGCGCCACCAGGGAAGCCCAGCCTTTTTCTTTTTAAAATACATTTGTGGCATGTGCTTTCTAGGGGATGAGGCCCTTCATATCAAGGACTCTTTGCCAAGATTGTTTTACATCTCCCCTAGCTCCCTTTGTGGGCTTCAGTGTTTTGCCTAAGGCCTGGTTCAAATCACAGATAAGTGAGGAAGACGAGGTACAGGCAGTTCTCACTTTTCATCATTGGTGCTGGTTCCCCTGGCACTCCCCATACTTCATGTCACTCTGCTATACTGCAGGCAGTGGTTTTTGCATAGGTCCAAATGGTGAAACCAACAGCATGTTAGCAGTTGGAATAATACTCATGACAGTCAAGAATTTATCTTCTCTCAAGGTGATTAAAGACTTGGTTTTCAGATTATATTACATCTAAAGATGATCTAACCTGTAGCTGAAGGTTGGTATTCTCTCAGTTAGCAGCCAGCAAGAAATATAAAAGCCCATTCCACATTAACCAGATAAGCCATTCTAGAATTAAGTAGATAGAAATAAATGCAAAAATAAACAAATGGGACCTAATCAAACTTACAAGCTTTTACATAGCAAAGGAAATCATAAAAGAAATGAACAGACAACCTTCGGAATGGGAGGAAATATTTGCAAATGATGCGACAGACAAGAGCTTAATCTCCAAAATATACAAACAGCTCATACAACTCAACAACAAAAAAACAACCCAACTGAAAAGTGGGCAGAAGACCTTAATAGACATTTCTCCAAAGAAGACATACATCTGGCCGGTAGGCACATGAAAAGATGCTCAACATCACTAATTATTAGAGAAATGCAAATCATAACTACAATGAGGTACCGCCTCACGCCAGTCAGAATGGCCATCATTAAAAAGTCTACAAATAACAAATGCTGGAGAGGGTGTGGAGAAAAGGGAACCCTCCTACACTGTTGGTGGGAATGTAAGTTGGTGCAGCCACTATGGAAAACACTGTGGAGATTCCTCAGCAAACTAAAAATAGAATTACCATAAGATCCAGCAATCCCACTCTTGGGCACATACCTGGACAAAACTCTAATTCAAAAAGATACATGCACGCCTATATTCAAAGCGGCACTATTCACAATAGCCAAAACATGGAGATAACCTAACTGTCCATTGATGGATGAATGGATACAGAAGATGTGGTACATATGTACAATGGAATACCACTCAGCGATAAAAAAGAATGAAATAATGCCATTTGCAGCAACATGGATGCAACTAGAGATTATCATACTAAGTAAAATAAGTCAGAAAGAGAAAGACAAATACCATATATCACTTATATGTGGAATCTAAAACATGGCACAAATGAACTTATCTACAAAGCAGAAACAGACTCACAGACATAGAGAATAAACTTGTGGTTGCCAAGGGGGAGGAGGGTGGGGGAGGAAAGGACTCGGAGTTTGGGATTAGCAGATGCAAACTATTACACATGGGATAGATAAACAAGGTCCTACTGAATAGCATAGGGAACTATATTCAATATCCTGTGATAAACCATAATGGAAAAGATTATAAAAAAAAGAATGTCTATATGTGTATAACTGGTCACTTTGCTGTACAGCAGAGACTGGCACAACGTTGTAAATCAACTATACTTCAATAAAAAAATAAAATAAATTAGAATCAAGTAAAAAAAACCCTAGCACTTAAAAAAACAGATGTCACTCATATCTTCTTTTGCATATCACTCAGTGATATTATTCATCTAATCAAGGGTGAAAATCTAGGATAAAGTGTGGGATAAAGGAAAAGATAAGCTAACCCAGTAATACAATTACTTATACTTCTTATAATCATTTTTTACAAATAAGTCTCAGAACAACATTTCTTCAGCAGGCCTAGAAATCAATAATCCAAATTAAAAGGGAGAGTCAGTGTTCTTTAAGAAGAATAAAAATGGAATGACTTCCATGTAATAGTTAGCACGAGTAAGAAGCTGGAATCCATTCATAACATGGAGAAGAAGGGAGGTACTGCTTCTCTACAAGAAAAATTAAAAGCAATCAGAAATAATAGAAAAACAAAAAACTATAAAAGAAAGTCAGAGTTCAATATGCACTTTAAAATGTGTAAAGCTTTTTGAATATTGGTGGAAAGGAAGAAGAATCCATTTGACCTTGACTCCAGAACATTCTTCTTTGAGTGGCATAGGGGCTATTACGACGGTACTATAAGGAAGAAAGGCACTCTTGGTTGTGACTGTGTTTCTTCTCTACAAAAGGTCATGGCTCCTGAAGGGCAGCTCATCCCTGGAAATTCTGGTAACTACTCCTTCCCTTGTCACTTCTGACTTACAGATTACCAACCATGGGGAATCACCATCCTTTATTGGTTTCCCTTAACCCTGTCCACATTTTTGTAGAAGGTCCCTTCATTAAACTCTCTTCAGTCACCTCTTTTGAGAGTATCTGCTAGTATCCTGACATCAAGAGAAAGAGAGTGAGGCAATACCTTGAATTCCATTTACGTTCCACCCAGGGATGATTGTAGGCCCATGACGTAAGTGTGAGATGAAAGGAGAGACATGAATCTCCCCTTCCCTCTGTCAGTTTCAGTCCCATGTCCATAAGCCTCTCATACTGTGCTCATCTTGTGCCAAGTATGATTCTAGTGTTTGATTGTTCATTTGTTTGTTTGTTAGGTCCAAACGGCTCCTAAACACAAACGTACCTTGGGCTTAAGCGAATCAACAGAAATCAACTCCCATACCCACTGTTAACTCATGTAGAACGACTGTATGAGTTGCTAAAAAGCTCCTGTCCTGCATCTTGGTGAAAAGATCAGGCTAGATCTGTTCCCACTCACCCCTCTGGAGACCTTCTGTGGGCAAGGCACAGCCTCCACCCCCACGTGCAGTGGCCCTTCCTGTCCGTATGTCAATGGAAAGACTGGTTATGTTGGACTTACTGAGAAACCTTTCAGTCTGGAGCTCTATACGCTGATAAAACAAAATACTGAACTTTGAATAGCCTCCAAACCACAGCATAACCTTCCAAATCAATCTGGCTTCCCATGTTGGGTCATGAGAAGGGACTTGTCAGATGTTTCCACGTGATACCAACGCATCTCAACAAAAGCCCAAATCCAGGCATAAAGCTCATCGACTAATGGTTAAATTTTCTGTTTTTCAGGAAAACACCTCTCCTGATGTTCAGGTCAGCTCAACTGTAAAGAGCATTGCCTCTCCTCCATCCCCCTTCAGGTTCACTTCCATTTTGGCTTCCTTTCCCTCACTTGCCCAGTGCCAAAGCCCTTCCAAGTCTGCTTCACTCAGCTGCCTGGAGGCAACCACACTGTTTCTCCACACCCTGATTCCAAATGCTCGAGTAAACTGATTCAGTTGTGAAACAGACAACACGGGCTTCGAATCTCCCCATTCTGGGTTCTTTTCTCCTTCCTCGGTGCCCGCTTCTTCCATCTCAAGTTTCCAAGATCTTTTTGCTTGGAAGCAAAACCACTCACCCAAAAGGTTTTCTTTTTTCAATTACGTATATTTGATCTGAGTCTCCGTTCTAATAATGGCAAATCTTTGCATTAACATAGGGCTGGCTTTGCAGTACTTTGACATGGTCATGGTGCTACTGTAAGATTACCATTTTTGACCCGGTGTCAGTGTGGCCAGACTCCTCTGCTGGTTATTGATATAGCACGATCACCCTTCTCAACTTAGAGCAGTGAAAAGGCCCGTTTCTATACAGCACTAACCAGGTGCTTGTCATTAAGTACACTGATCGATCATTGTGTGGGGTACTTCATATGCGCTGTTCCATTTCACAGCCACTTTAGTGTTTTTATTGTCCCTACTTTAAAATAAGAGACTAAGCCCGTTTCTTCTTCCTAATGCTACTAAGTGTCTATTTCCTTCCTTTTCTTTTGAATATAGGCTTTTTGTTTGTTTTTAGGACAAGGATTTTTCCAAAAAATAATAATAATAACAATAATGGCTATTTATTGAGCATTTACTATGTACAAGGCATTGTAATGAATGTTCTATAAAAATTGCCTAATTTACTCCTTTGAGGTGGGATTACCTTAGAACAGAGAGATGAGATACTTTGTCTTGAATTACACATCTAGCAAGTGATAGAGTAGGGTTTGGACCTGGAACCATCTCACTCCAGCTCCTCAGTACCAAAATCTCCCTAGTTTCTAGGTGGACCAATCAATACAGTGATGAATAATTTCACTGAAACGTCAGTAAAAAATAAAATGATGTTGTAAAAAACAAAACATGTTACAAAAATCACTTCCTGTTGGCTAACTGCGTAACAGAACATCTGTGGAACTGGAAAAGAAAAATTTAAAGTATTGCAAATAGTACCTAATAAGAAAATTGGAAACACAGCACTCATGATTTTATCTGAGTTGAAAGTACACACAAAAATTCAGCAGTGCCTTCGGTCTGGCTGTATTCCTTAACTGATCTGTTTCTTCCCTCAGGGAAATATTAAAAAAGTCTCCTACATCATCTCCTTAAAAAGTGGCTTACCCGGTAGATTCTTGAAATTCTATGTAAGAGCACTGGAGGCTAATTAATTGGTTGCTTGCCTTATTTCACTCTTATTCTCCCTGCCAGATACAACTCTGATGTTTATAGATCTAACTTTATACAGTCTCCATCAAAGACAGGTTGGCCTCATGTACTTGGAAAATAAGATGTCTTAAACAGAATGGGTCTCTCATGCTGAACATTTTATGCTATTCTTTCATTTTTTTCTTTCTCCAAAGTTTATTTTCTCTTCTAAAAAGAGTTCCTTAAATTTGCTACGTATTCTTTTTTGCCTCTTCTCAAATCCTTGTTCACTTCTTCAAAAATAAAATTAGAGCCATTCCCCAAGGGTTCTTCCCTGGTTCTGTGTCTGTAATTCCATTTTAAATCAGTGGTCTCTTGCGTAAATTCTCATATCCTGACTGACTCCCTAGGACAAGCTCTTCGCTCTCTCTTTTCTCTCTGCTCTACCATTCTTCTTATTTTTCATGTCATCAATTATTTTCTGATATATGTTTCTTTATCTTTTTCAACTTTTTTGCTCTACTCTTATGGTCCTTTCATTGCTTCTGCCCTTTTGGTTGGCAGGACTGAGTAGCCCAACTACAATATGACCCAGCAATTCCACTCCTACGTATATATCTGAAAAAACCCAAGAACTGATTTAAAAAGATTACATGCACCCCAATGTTCAGAGCAGCATCAGTTACAATTGCCAAGACATGGAAGCAACCTAAGTGTCCATCAACAGATGAATGGATAAAGAGGTGGTGTATACACACACACACACACACACACACACACACAATGGAATACTACTCAGCCATAAAAAAGAATCAAATTTTGCCATGTGCAGCAACATGGATGGACTTGGAGGACATTGTACTAAGTGAGATGAGTCAGACAGAGAAAGACAAATACTGTATGATATCACTTATATGTAAAATCTAAAAAATAAAACAAACTAGTGAATAAAAGAAGCAGACTCACAGATACAGAGGACAAACTAGCGGTTACTAGTGGGAAGAAAAGGGGAGGAGCTATATAGGGGTGGGGGAGTGGGAGGTACAAGCTATTGGGTATATAAGTTAGGCTACAGGACGTATTGTACAACATGGGGAATATAGCCAATATTTTGTAATAACTGTAAATGAGTGTAACCTTCAAAAGTTGTATAGGGACTTCCCTGGCAGTCCAATGGTTAAGACTTTGCCTTCCAATGCAGGGATTGTGGGTTCGATCCCTGGTCAGGGAGCTAAGATCCCACATGTCTCGTGGTCAAAAAACCAAAACACAAATAAAGCAATAAGTAGCAATGAAAAAAAGAAACCAAAAAAAAAAAAAAGAAAAAAACCCAAAACATAAAACAGAAGCAATACTGTAATAAATTCAAGAAAGACTTAAAAAAATCAAAAAATAAATAAAAAAATTGTATAAAGAAGCTCTTACAAAAAGACTGAGTAGCCCATTTCTGCTTCTCGTTTTCTGTATGATTTGAATTAAACAAAGTATTGATTTTAAGCCCATTCCCCTTTTCCTCTCTCTCTTCTTCCCCCAGGGATGGAGGATTGGCTCCTGGTGGCTTATGAAACTTTTGTTTCTTTCTGCATGACTGTAGAACAGTGACTATCAGATTGACCTGTGAAATTTTCCCAGATAAATATTTCTCACCTTCCTATTTCTTCTACCCTTATCCTTGTATTCCAGGAGTGGGGTAGCCCGGGAAACAGTGAGCAGACACACGTGTTTTGACAATGCTTTAAATGTGGTTTTCCTGCAGTGAACTTCTACTCTTTAGCCATGCCACTGATTGAGATCCTCCACTCTAGAAGCTTCCATTTCCTGAGTCAGAAATAGACACATTTGTTTAAGGCGGTATCCTGTCAGTTGATGAATGGGCCATCGGTTTAGCAAGCAGTAAGTGGAGCGCTTCTGGAGGGAAGATGTTAGTGACGTGGGAAGGATGAAAATCTTCTTTTTCATCTGTTATAATCACTTGTTTAATGCAAGGGTTAAGGTTGAGCAGATATTTATTTTATTCTAATTAAGAGTAGTTTCAGGGCTTCCCTGGTGGCGCAGTGGTTGAGAGTCCACCTGCCGATGCAGAGGACACGGGTTCGTGCCCCGGTCCGGGAGGATCCCACATGCCACCGAGTGGCTGGGCCCATGAGCCATGGCTGCTGAGCCTGCGCGTCCGGAGCCTGTGCTCCGCAACGGCAGAGGCCACAACAGTGAGAGGCCTGCGTACCGCAAAAAAAAAAAATAGTTTCACATGTTGCAAGGAACTTATTTCTTGATGGAAGACCTTAAAAAAATTGCTGTTTTGCATTCATATCAGACCAAGTCTCTGGTTCATATATAGTGTCTGCCCCAAATTCTTCAAGAATTGGAAGTCTACTGAGTCCAAAGAAAAATACTGAAACAACTAATATTCAAGCAATATCTAGAGGTTATCTTCTGGTTTGGCTGACTTAGACTCAAAGCCTCGGATAGAAGTAAAAAGAGGGACACTGTGTATCTCCAGTGAAACTGAAGGAGTCAACGTCTGTGCCTGATGAGGCATTAAATCAACTGAATCCTCCAGAAGAACAAGACTTGATTTTCTTTTATTTGCTGAAGAGATGCAACAAATAGGAGGATGAAAAAACACATTTAGTGATTGGTCTGATAATGATTCAGACTGTGAAATTGATGACTAAGATTCAAACAAGATTTTGATTATAAATGAGACGCCACTTTACCTGAGAAAACATCCTGGATGAGATCAAACAGGCAACCACAAATCTATGGCAAAAATTACATCTGAACTTGCTTAAGTTATCAATGGTGGTCTCTATTATAATGAACAAGATTTATGCGTGGAAATAGATGGAAACAAACATAAAGACAGTCATAAAGAAACTGACAAGATGATCTAAAGTTCATATGGAAATTCAAGGGACCCAGAATAGCCAAAATAATCTTGGAAATGAAGAACAAATTTGAAGGATTACACTTCCAATTTGTAAAACTTACCACAAAGCTATAGTAATCAAGACAGTGTGGTACTGGCATAAGGATAGACATTTAGATCAATGGAATAGAATTTAGAGCCCAGAAATAAACCATGCGGTAAGCTGATTTTTGAAAAGGGTGCCAAGACCATTCAATGGGAAAGGAATAGTCATTTCAACAAATGATGACAGGACATCCAGATGGCCACGTGCGAAAGAATGAAATTGAACAATTACCTCATACCATATGCAAAAAATTAACTAAAAATGCATGGAACACTGTGATATTATGTTTTATAGTAAGAAATAGTCTTCACCCTGTTTCTGGCACAGAGCTCCTCAAACCCTTGGAATTTCCAAAGTGATGAGAACAGTAAAGGTATCTTTTGTTATGCTACTGAAGTGACTTTTTGACTTAAGGATGGGACCTGTTTGCTAATCAACCATGTGATTAGAGGGCTGAAACTTTTAGTCCCACCCCCTGACCTCTGGGAGGGGCGAGAACCTTGATGTTGAATCAATCACCACTTGTCAATGATTTAATCAATCACAATTATGTAATGAAACCTCTGTTAAAACCCAGAAAGTACAGGGTTTGGAGAGCTCCCTGATTGGTGAACACATGGAGGTGCTGGGAGGGTGGTGCGCTTGGAGAGCACATGTGAGCTCCAAGCCTCTTCCCACGTAGCCTTGCCTTACACATCTTTTCCATCTGGGTGTTCCTGAGTTACATATTTTTATAACCCCTCTGGCAAATTAATCGAACTTGAGGAGGAGGTGGTTGTGGGAACCTCTGATTTATAGCCAGCCAATCAGAAATACAAGTAATAACCTGGGCTTACAACTGGCATCTGAAGTGGATGGGTGGGGCAGTATTAGAGAATTGAACCCTCAAGCTGTGGAATATGATGCTGTCTCTGGGTAGATAATATCAGAATTGAGGTGAATTCTTGGGCACCCTGCTGGTGTCTGATAATTGTTTGCTGGTGTGTAGGGACCTCCCCCCTGCCACCCACACTGGATTCGGGTCCAGGAACCTATTTTAAACACTTAAATGTAAGAGCCTAGAACTATAAAATTCGTAGAAGAAAACACAGGCATAAATCTTTGTGAACCTGGATTAGGCAATTGTTTCTTATATGACAACAAAAGCACAAGAAAAAATACAAAAGAAAAAATAGTATACTGGAGTTCATCAAAGATTAAAACTTTTGTAGTTTAAAGGACACCACCAAGCAAGTGAAAATCTGACTCACAGAATGGGAGAAAGTATTTGTAAATCATACCTAGAATACATAAAGAACACTTATAAGTCAATAATAAAAAGACAAATACTGTAACCCCATTAAAAAATGGGCAAAGAATAAAAAGATATTTTTCAAAAGAAGACAGACAAATGATCAATAGCACATGAAAAGATACCTGACATCATCAGCCACCAGGAAAATGCAAATAAAAACCACAAGGAGATAGTATCTCACACCCACTAGGATGGCTATAATCAAAATGACAGACAGTAACAAGTGTTGGCGAGGATGGGGAGAAAATGGAACCCTCATACCCTGCTGATGGGAATGTAAAATGGTACAACGACTTTGGAAAACAGTCTAGCAGATCCTCAAAATGTTACATGTGATTCAGGAATTACAATCTTAGGTATATTTCACTTCTCTTGGATAAGAGAAGTGAAAACATATGTTCACACAAAAACTTGTACATGGATGTTCACAGAAGCATTGCAAAAGTGAAAAGAACCCTAGTGTTCATCAACTGATAAATGGATAACAAAATGTGGTATATCCATATAATGTAATATTATTTGGCAATAAAAAGAAATGAAGTACTGATACACGCTGCAACAAAAAGACATTATGCTAAGTGAATGAAGCCAGTCACAAAGACTACGTAATTGTATGATCTCATTTATATGAAATGTCCAGATGAAGTAAAGCTGTAGAGACATAGGGCTGGTGAAGTAGAGGAGGGGAATGTAAGTAGCTGCTAATTGGTACCAGCTTTCTTTTTATGGTGATGAAAATATTCTAAAGTTGATTGTGGTGATGGTTGCATAGTTCTGTTTATGTAACAAAACCATTCAATTGTACACTTTAAATGGGTGAACTGTATCACCTATGAATTTTACCTTAATAAAGATGTTATAAAAAAGAAAACATGCTGTTCTGTTGGTATAGAATAAATTCTTTAAAAACAAGTTCTGAAGACATTTTCTTGCATAGAATCTCAAGCCATGCTAGTGACAGCAGGCTGACAGTGAAGTATTGCTTGATGTTACACTAGAAAGCTGGAGGAAGCTTAAGGACGAAGGTAAACAGTATCATTGAAAACTACCTCTCTGATGTCACAGAACATTCCTATTCTCAACAGAAAGATTTTATTTCTCAAATTTCTTACTCTTTGTGAAGTACAAGAAATCAGAAGAAAAGAAAGGAGAGTAGAAATGCTATTTCATCATTGTTTGAGGCAAAGAAAGTTCTGCATCAGGCAGACCTGTGTGCAAATCCTGACTCAGCTCATCGTGGAGCAACAAATGCCAAAGTTATTCATCTAATTGTAGCGCTACAGCTGAGGAACACTGTTGAAATCTGTTTTCTCATACATAGTCCAGGAATAATTGGGTATTTGTTTTTTACTAGCTGGGGTCAGTGAACATTAGCTAGTAAAAAACAAATACCCAATTATTCCCGGACTATGTATCCAGAGATTTCTTTGGGGGAAATAGCCTCCTCAATTCCTATACTTCTGGTGTATATGAATGAATTCCTGGTTTTCCATATATGTGCCTCAAGCCTGGCTGATCAGCACATTCCATGGTTTAGGGATGGGGACAAATCAAATTTAGTCACTGGGATTAAGCTTATGACCTTTGTTTGAACTACTGAAGTGGAGTTCTCTTTGCTGCTGCTAAACTGAATCTGACAGTGTAAATATCTGGAGCTGCTCAACCCTTATTGCACATTCACAGACTGAAAGCATGGGTAGGATGGACACAGTAGAGAGATGCAGAGGATCTGGGCCTTGGGGACATCATATATGGTCCTTGTTAAAAGCATATCAGCAACAGCCCTGGACCTTTCAGTTATATAAGTTGATACATATGTTTTTAAGCTTAAACAAGTATAAACTGACTTTTCAACTGTACCGAAATGAATCCTAAAAGTAGAATGATGTCTTGGCTAGTTTCTATGGCTGTGTAACAAATGACCCCCAAACAGGATGGTTTAAAACAAGAAAATTTCATGGTTCAAAAGAAGAAAACATTTATTTTGCCACGGTCTGGGCAAGGAATGAAGGTGGTAGCTTATTTCTTCTCTACTGGGTATTCAGCTGTGGTGGTTTGAACAATGAAGGCTGGAATTATTTAAAAGCTTGTTCACTTACATGTCTGGTGCTTGGTCTGGGAAGGCTCAAACAGTTGGGACTGGAGAAGTTGGGAGTCCTTTCTCTCTAATTCTCTTTCCCTCCCCCCTCCCTCCTCTCTTCCCCTGTCTCTCTCCTTCTGTCCCTGCTTCCCTCCCTCCCTCCCTCTCTCCATGTAATCTCTGCATGGCAGCTTCAGGATAGCTGAAGTTCTTAGATGGCAGCAGAAGACCCCCAAGGGAGAAAGAGCTGGGGAGAAACTCTAACGTTTTTTACGGCCTAGCCTCATACATCATGCAGAGTCACGTCCACCATAGTCCAAGGCCCACCCAGATTCAAGAGGAGCAAACACAGACAGAGGAGTGGCAACATCATACTGTAAGAAGAACACGTGGTTGGGATACACTGGTGTGGCCGTCTTTGAAAATACCATTGGCCACACTTTGTGGGGTATTTGTAAGGATTAAATGGGGAGTTTTTCAAAAGACTATATTACAAAGATATAATACAGAACGGAAGACCAGAATGAGCTGAGGGACCCTGAGGAAACCAGTGTGAACTGGAAATAATTCTGTGGCCAAGCCAGGAAGATGCTAGAGAGAAGAGATGGAAGAGGAAGATGGGTGGAGAAAGTAATTACCCAAGTTTTACCATGTTGAACTTTAAGGGCAATATACACAGAAATTCGGTAAAGGAAATGTGAAAGTAACATTTATGTCATAAATCCGTTGTTCTTTTTACATATGCTAGTATTTCTGATGAAAATTGTTTATTTACTTATTTTTGCACTCATGCTTGAGTAATAAGAGAGGGTGGGAAATGGTGCCAGCTTCTCCTCTTGGTTCAAAATGCCTGTGACTGAAGCTTTACTCTATTGATCCCATGACTGGAACCAATTGCCAACACTTCAGAATTCCAAAAATGTATCTTCAATGTTTTTTTTGAGAAATCATATAAGTATTTTGGAAGTGTAAGCTGTAAAATTAAAATGACAAAGTGTGAGCCA
Source organism: Aethalodelphis obliquidens (assembly GCF_003676395.1). Taxonomy (NCBI): domain Eukaryota; kingdom Metazoa; phylum Chordata; class Mammalia; order Artiodactyla; family Delphinidae; genus Aethalodelphis; species Aethalodelphis obliquidens. The sequence continues at coordinate 8,455,930 of NW_020837971.1, forward strand.
ATGTTGTATAAAATATGAATGAGATTATTGCTGAAGAATGAGAATAGAGGGTTAGGAGAATAGAAGGATAAAATGGATAAAGCCTGCAACTAAATTGATCAACTAAGTCATAGTAATAAAAAAAAATCCCCTTTAGATGTGAAGTCCAAAATATTCCAAAGGAACTAGCTTTCCAACTTGATAAAAGTTATTTTGCCTCCTCTGAATGTCAGTTTCTTCACGGACAATATGAGCGAGTTGGGTTAGAGGGTCCTGACTCTTGTGGGGAGGTTGTCAGACTTCTTTCATAATCAAACAAGAGTTCTGGACGCTCTTCCCAGAGAAGATGCACAGATACGCACATTTTCCACACGATATCAGGGCTATGGCCTCTAAGTCCAGGTATAAAATTCCTGGACCCCTGGCTTTCTCTGTCTTCTTCCTCTAAGTTCTGTGGTCGAGGAGACTTGATTTTGATACAACTTTCATACCTCCCCAGCTGTGGAAAGACTGTTAATCCTCCTTGAGTTCATCATCAATTCTTGGACCCAGGGCCAGCTTTTTTTTTTTTTTTTTTTTTGTGGTACACGGGCCTCTCACTGTTGTGTCCTCTCCCGTTATGGAGCACAGGGTCCAGACGCGCAGGCTCAGCGGCCATGGCTCACGGGCTCAGCCGCTCCGCGGCATGTGGGATCCTCCCGGACCGGGGCACGAACCCATGTCCCCTGCATCGGCAGGTGGACTCTCAACCACTGCGCCACCAGGGAAGCCCAGGGCCAGCTTCTTGAGGTGTTACGTGTGCAATCACACATGGCCCCATGCTCAGAAGAGCCTTACACTTAGTTTAATGCTCTATTGCCGCCATCTTGACATTCTTAATAACTTTTGGACAAGGAGTCCTATATCTTCATGTTGCACTGGGCCCAACAGATGATGTAATGGTCCTGCCCTGGCCGTCCTCTGAGTCGCAACCCTTCCTTTTCATATTCCTGAGAAGTGGGCATCCAGTCTCTGTGTGGACTCATAGAGCAAGGAGGAACTCCACACTTTTCGAGGCAGCTGTGTCAATCCTAGGTAGACCGGAGGGTTAGACATTTATATTGTGCTGAAATCTACCTCTCTATAACTGCACCCACGGATCACAGTTTTCTGTGTCTTGTGTGATGTTTCTTCTGACATAAGAATGTTTTACATCTTTTAAGACAGCTACCATTCCCTGCCACCTTAAAAGAAATCTATTAAATTAAGGAAATAAATCTTCCCTTCTTTGATTGATCCATGGAAAAAAGAAAGGCTGTAGAAAGCTCACACAAGATGAAAGACCACCTGAAAGGGCCAAATATGAAAAGGAAATAAAGTGATTACGGTTGACACCGGAAGATGAAAAATCAGGAGAAAATTAAAGAGGATCAGTAGGGTTTCTGCTTCTGAAATGGAAACAAGCTGTAGTAGTGTTTTTTGCATCATAAAAAAGTCCCCAAAGAACAAACTATGCTAATGCAATTTGCTCTCATTTTGAAATTGGTAGTGTTAAGGAACAGATCTCTTTTTTGGTAAGGAAATGACTGAGCTTTGGTTATTTCTGAGGCTCCTCCTTTTCTTATTTTTTATTTTATTTATTTATTTTTTTTGCGGTACGCGGGCCTCTCACTGTTGCGGCCTCTCCCGTTGCGGAGCAAAGGCTCCGGACGCGCAGGCTCAGCGGCCATGGCTCACGGGCCCAGCCGCTCCCCGGCATGTGGGATCTTCCCGGACCAGGGCACGAACCCGCGTCCCCTGCATCAGCAGGTGGACTCTCAACCACTGCGTCACCAGGGAAGCCTGAGGCTCTTCTTTTTGAATAAGTATCTTAAACAGCAAATAACATAAATAAATAGGCTTTAGCACCACCGTGCCAAAACGTGGCTATTTGTTACGTGCCCTGACAGAGTATGTCCTTCCTCGGGAGAAACTTACATTTTATTCCCCTGTGTTTTGTTCATCTGTGTGCTCTGGCGTATAGTACAGTGCCTGGCACACAGAAGGCTGTCTGTAAATCTTTGATTCTGTAGTGTATGTTTCTGTGTCTGTGGCACAGATGAGCAAAGATGATTCTCCATGTTGGGGGGATGGAGAGGCCTGTCTTGATGACCACATAGCTAATGGCTCCCTTCATCGGGCATCAGTTCTAACCACATGGGAGTCAGGCAGGGTGCAGAAGCTGGGAAGCGTTCGAAATGACATTTTCCTTTTCACATGGTACTCATTACAAAGAGAAAGGCAGAACCTACTGTTTTTTCCATATAAAGGCATAGCTTTATCACTACAGGCACAAAGGGCATCTAGAAACAACTAAAATTGGAAAACTGGCACCCAAAGGATAGGTGACAGCAACTCTACAAAGCAAAATGGATTGGCCTAAATAGCTCCATCCAACAAGCCAATTCACTCGGTTGTCAGGGAGCACAACGTGCAACTCACCTTTTCTGGGGCCCCAACCAGGAGACCAGCTTGCACAAAACCACATGTTTGGCAGAAGTCGTGTTCGTTTGTAGCACAGCCGACTGGCAACACCTGCCCTGAAATGTTCCAGGTCAAAACCGTTCTGTAGGACTCTCAGATGTCAGCAGTACACTTGTCCAGACCTAGAGAATTCAATCAGCCCGTTGCGAGCTGCTCAACACGCGAGGAAAGCAGTCTTGGGTATTATTAGTCAGCTGTTGCTAAGCTGCTGTAGAGCACCAAGCAGCCCCTCAGTGGCTCCGCGGCTTTCAGAAACATGTTTCCTTCTTTCTTGCGCTACTTGTCCTTGGTGGGTCAGCCCCTCCTCTGATTCTTATTTTATCCATTCCAGGTCCCCGGGGGGAAGATACGGGCCCTCTCTGGACATACTGATCTTACTGCAGAAGTAAAAGAATAGTGATTGAACTTTGCAGTGTTCTTGAAAGGCTCTGCTGGATACAGCTGCATCACTTCTGTTCATATTCCATTGCCCTTAACACACAACTGACTATTAACATGCCTCCTGAAAGTGTTTCTGGAAAGATACATTTGGACTATGATTTTAACTTGCACTATCCTCATATTCAAACTCTGCATTTTCAAAATAACCTCTTTTTTTAAAAAATTGAAGTATAGTTGATTTACAATATCAACTATTAGTTTCAGGTGTACAGCACAATGATTCAGTAATATAGGTATATATATCTATATAAATATATAGATATATATATAAAAATTCTTTTTCAGATTCTTTTCCCTTATAGAAAAATAACCTCATTTTTATCATAAAACTTTTTATCATAAAATTTACATAAAGTCTGGCCAGAAACTTGTTCCCCATTCATTCATTTTTTTTTAAAATATAAACTTATTTATTTTTGGCTGCATTGGGTCTTCGTTGCTGTGTGCAGGCTTTCTCTAGTTGTGGCGAGCGGGAACTACGCTTCATTGCAGTGCGTGGGCTTCTCATTGCGGTGGCTTCTCTTGTTGTGGAGCACAGGCTCTAGCCGCACAGTCTTCAGTAGCTGTGGCTCAAAGGCTCTAGAGCACAGGCTCAGTAGTTGTGGCGCACGGGCTTAGTTGCTCCACGGCATGTGGGATCTTCCCGGACCAGGGCTCAAACCCAGGTCTCCTGCGTTGGCAGGCGGATTCTTAACCACTGCGCCACCAGGGAAGTCCTCCCCATTCATTCTTTTTTCCAGCTATCTATTAATGATTTTACCATTTTAAATGATTTAATGCATTTTATTTTTTATTAGTTATCATATGGGTCAAAATGTAAAAAAATATGAGTATACAATGAAAAGTCTCCCTCTCCCCACTGTAGCCTGGCCATCCAGTTTTCCCACAGGCAACCAGCATTATTTGTTTCTCCTCTATCCTTTCTTAATCTTTTGTGTAAGTATGAACAATGAAATCTCAATTCATTTCCATTTTCCTAAGAATGTGGTAATTACTAACATTGTTTTCTGTGTTTATGGGGGGGGGGACATAGCCCTATCTTCCCTTTTATGCCTTTCTGCTTTGATCGCCCATATTCTGCCTTGTACAATTAGCCCTGAGCAGGCAGTGATCCATTACCATTGCGTTCTTTATCCCTCTGTCCCGAGGGAGCATAGCTCACAATGTAACAAACAGTGTTTTCATGAAGAAACAATAAAGCAAATATTACTGTACTGGGTCAGGAACTCTCCAAGTTATTTTCCATCCCCCTCTCCAATATTATTAATCTTCAAAGTCACCACGGTGAAAGGTTTTTCTGACAACATATCAAGAGAGAAAAATTTTAGCTTGTCCCTTACTCAAGTTGGTGGGATCTATCTCTTTCTTGTTTCCCTCTCTCCTCTACTATGGGAAAGAATGTTACTCTTTCAAAAGTTCACTACCAAACAATGCTTCAGATCTAAACTGTCTCATGAGGAGCACTTTCTACTTTTCATTTCTCCCCAACTTGTCTTCACCAGCGATGGAAGAAAGTCCTTGAGCGGATACGAAGGCAGGTTGGACTTAGAGAAGGATTTTACCACTGGTTTATTGACTAGATTCCATTATTTTGTGTGCCCAGAACTCACCCACTTCCTTTTCTGTGTATTGCCTTCTCCTTCTAGAAGCTATCCCTTCTTCCTGTTTAAACACATGGTTGATTTCGGAGTAGCCATGTTAGTTCAAGTGTAGTTTAGACACTGTAGTTTACAACTGATTGGTCCAGAGGTGGACAGCAGATCCAGCCTGGGTCAATAGCATTTTTCCCAGGGAATTTAGACTTTGGTTTGAGACTCACATCAGTCTCTTTCCAGATTGCTGAACCTACCAGTAACATGTAAAATTCTGTGGGTTATTTTTGCTGTTATAGGGATGGAAGAAATAGATGTAGATGGTCTGAAGAGAGAGAGGAAAGAAACAAACAGATGAGTTGGAGAGCTACTGAAAGCATTCCTGTCCCTGGCTCCAGCTGTTTCTGCCCTTGCTTTGCAGCAGACATCTTAACCTTCGTTTGGTATAAGCTATTTCAGGTTGGCTTTCTGTTACTTGCAACCGGAGTCTAACAAATACTGAGGGGGTGTGACAGCACCAACCAGCGCTGCTTTCTACTGGGTAAGGCTTTGAGATCTAGCACCATCCCCTACATAAAGCATTTTATCCCCTCTGCCAGTTAGAAATTTATACTCTTGCAAAAACTTACCTCCTCAGATCATGTTTCTAACTGAAATATTTACCTGAAATAACTTTTCTTTCATAAACGTTGAATTACAGTTGACTGTCATTGACATGTTGCTTATGTGGCAGGAAAACACTTGTTTGGGATTTTTATTTTTTTTTAATCTAAGTATTTCCCCTCTCCTATTCAAGCAAAACCTCAGCAGTATTCTGACAAAAGCTACGTGTCTTGCATATGTAAAAAGCTGAACCCATAAAGGAGATGATATTAAGTGCTTCTGGGGAAATGTATCAAAGCTAAGTAGGAATACCCCACCTCACCCCGAGGGATCCAGAAGCAGAGGAAACTTTATTTACCAGGCAGAGCCCCTGAGAGGTGGCAAGACCCCAGGAAAAATGTGGAACTGGTGTGTCTGGGCAGAAAGGCAGCCATAGACATCTTTGCTGAGATCTGCATGCCCCAGAGAGGCAAGGAAAGCGCAGAAAGAGGCCAATGCCCCCCACTCACGTCAGGAAGTAGAACAGAAGACAGCTGGACCTAAAGGGGCCTGTAAGGACAGGAACGGGGCATCTCAGCCCTGACCTGTGAAGGCCATGCCCATGACCGTAACTACAGGTGTCTCTGTGCACGTGTGTGGAGACAGGACTGGTGGGCAAGATGCCACCACCTCCACCAGTGCACCCAATGCCTTGGCTCCATTGGAGGCCCCTGGAACTTCAGACAAACCTTAGGGAATGGAGGCTCTCAACTGGTAAGAGAAAGGTTCCCCCCATCTACAGAATGTAAGCCAGAAAGAGAAAGTAAATGGAACAATATAGAAAATGAAGGTATATTTTGTGCTCATTTGAATCTCTGGACTGAGATTCATACATGGCTACCTGTTATTACATCACTTTATATTTAGGGCAAACAATGTATTTCCAAACACAATTATATTCAGTTAAAATCTGTAATGAAAACCTAAGAAACTGTTGCTTATTCTGTTCATAATAACTCGTGAGCTTCTGTTGTGCTTGACTTCTGTTGTGTCAAGTTGTGTCAAGCATTGTGCTAAGGACTTAAAATTCATTATTATATTCAAAATTTATAATAATTTTAAAGGGTAAAAATTCTTATCGTTAGTATTTCATAGACGGGAGAATTGAGCCCTTGAGAGGATAAACATCTTGCCCATTTAGGAATTATAAAGGATTCCATCCTATTTGTACCAATTGCTTCTGGCAAGAGACTATTTAGATGGGATATCTATGCCAGAATAAGAGTTCTCTAGGGATTCCAAAGTAACTACACAGTATATGAAGCCAAGATCACCATTAAGTAGCTTTTATAAACTGTTCATTAGCGTGGAAAGGCATTCAGTGGGGGCCAACTTGAACCAGAAGCTGTGCCAGGAACTCGGGTTAACAATGGAATCCTCTCCTTTAAACAGACCTGGTCCTGGTGGAGCTGTTAAAAGGCTTGTCAGGAGACCATCCAGATTTAATTTCTTGAGCACACTAGCCATTAAGTCAGAAAAACACAGCTTTCAGAACTTGAAAGGACCAACACAAATCACTTCAATAGGTCACTGTCTCAGACAAGCAGGGCACCGCTGTAATACTGCTGTCAGTGGCACAATCAAGGCCCTGCGTGATCAAGGGGTCACTATCCCCCCTTGACCTTTTAATTATTTTGTCTTTGTCTTGTCTTTTAATATGGTACTCTCGCTGCACTATCACACTGTTCCTCATTTCCTCCAGAAGCGAATTATTTCTTTTCTAAAAAGCTCTCGCGAGGGTTCAGATTACACGAGAAAACAAAAATCAGAAAATGGAAATTTATACAACTATATACAGGTATTTGGTTTAATCAAAACACAATGCCCCCATATTAGGCTTCTCCAGAGAGACAGGTCCAATAGGAGTATGTACATAGAAATACACACACACACACACACACACAGAGGCACACACACACACATATATATATACATACATACACATATACATATATATAAATATGGAGACAGAAAGAGAGAAAGAGAGAGAGACTAAGATTGAAATTGAATGGTTGGCTTTAAGGAATTGGCTCACACAATTGTGGCAGCTGGCAAGTCTGAAATCCATAGGGCAAGCTGGCCGTCTGGAAATTCAGGTAGGAGCTGATACAATTTTAAGTCTAAGCTATACAGGGAAGGCCACTCAGGCTGGAAACTCAGAGAAGCTTCAGCTGGCAGTCTTGAGGCTAAATCCCTTCTTCTGGAAAGCTCAGCCTTTCTTTTATGGCCTCCAGCTGGTTGGAGGATGCTCCCCTGCACTGTGGCAAGGGAGTCTGCTGTGCGCAAGGTCTCCTGCTTTAAATGTTAATCGCTTCTAAAAACATAACTTTAGAGCAACAACCAGACTGGTGTTTGACCAGACCAGCTACAATCACTGACCCAGAAAGTTGAAAAGGAATAAGTTCTGCCAAAGACAGACTGCATGGAATTTTTTTTTTTTTTTTTTTTTTGCGGTACGCGGGCTTCTCACTGTTGTGGCCTCTCCCGTTGTGGGGCACAGGCTCCGGACGCGTAGGCTCAGCGGCCATGGCTCACGGGCCCAGCCGCTCCGCGGCATGTGGGATCTTCCCGGACCGGGGCACGAACCCATGTCCCCTGCATCGGCAGGCGGACTCTCAACCACTGCGCCACCAGGGAAGCCCTGCATGGAATTTTTAGTACGTGTTCCACCCAAAAAGTTTCCATGGTCAACACTTATTTGTTTAAACAATTTCAAACATATTTATTTATCGATGAAAGCCTTTATTATGCTCAATATACTGGGAATTCCTCAAGTAGGGGGCTATAGTTTGTGGTGATCTCTGATTTTTATAATCATACAATCTTTTTGTGTGAAAGTCATCTCCTCTCTACCAGTGTTTCTTACTTTCTTTTTATTGAAGCATAATTGACTTACAATATTAGTTTTAGGTACATGACAAGTAATTTGATATTTTTATACTTTATGAGATGATCACTGAGATAATTCTAGTTACCATGTCACTGTACAAAGTTATTAAAATATTATTAACTATATTCCCTATGCTATACATTATATCCTCACGACTTATTTATAACTGCAAGTCTGTACCTCTTAATCATCTTCACTTATTTTATCCATCTCCCCCTGTACCGCCACGCCTCCTCAACCAGTGATCACCAGTTTGTTCTCTGTATCTATCAGTCCGTTTCTGTTCTGTTTGATTTGTTTTTTTATATCCCATATATTTACAGATTCCACTCCTGGAGAGGGTTCCAGCAGTTCCCTGCCCTGTTGGCAGATGTATTTCATTCTCGTACAGTCTAGGTGCCCTTTAAACTACTGTAATTTTGCTTTCACCCTCAGGGTGGGTGGGTCTGTGCGTGGGTCCCTCAGTAATACCCGTCCAAGTTGGGGGTGGGGTTCCCCTAGATACCATGCCTCTGTCTACCCTACCCATCTCTCTGTGGTCCCTCTATTGTCGGTTGTGCAGAAGCTATTCAATCAGCCGTAAGTTCTCTTTCAGGAGGAATTGTTCTATATGTAGGTGTAGATTTGGTGTGCCTGTGGGAGGAGGTGAGTCCAGGGTCTTCCTATGCCGCCATCTTGTACGGGACCCCTAAACCGTTGTTTCTTGATGCAGAAACAGTGTTTTTGATCAAAATCAAAAACAATCTCTCCTTTTTGAAGCTGAGGAAACTGAAGCACAGAGAGGTGAAGGGCCCTGGCTCACAGAGAGTTGGTGGCAACTCCAGACCCAAGTTTACTGACTTCAGTGTTCTTACCAAAAGGAAAATATAAAAAGCTAGTAGTAAGTGGTAAGGATTGGGGCCATTCCTCGGGAGGTGTTTAATTTGGGGCCGGCAACTGTGATGGATTCTGTACCTCTCTAGCATTTCTATGTAGCTGAAGGTAGACCTGATGAATATGTATTAAATGGAAGATGGGTACATGATGGAACTGGAAGCCCAGCTGGCTTTGTCTTGATGATGACCGCGCGCGCGCGTGTGTGTGTGTGTGTGTGTGTGTGTGTAGATTATCAACTGGTGGAACCCTCTTTTTTTCCCCTAGGGCCAGTGACAGCCCAGTTGCCAGCAGTGGGTGGTGGGAAAAGCTGTTGAGTGGGTCAGTCTTGGGGTTTGAGGCAATTGCCTACACTTGCTATACTTTGAACCCAAAGATGGAAGAAATTCCCATCTGGTTAAAAAAAATGATGAGAAAAATTACAAAGCAATGATGGCATGCCACTCAAAGAGGAGGGTATCAAAGTTAATAATTAACAGAGGAATGTTACCCCCAAAGCTCTTTCCAAGAGAGTTTAAAAATCCTTCTTCTATTGATTCTTTTTCCTTGGCTATTGGCTTGGGCAGAGGATTAAAAAGCTATGATTTCAGATTTGATATATTCTCCTCCAGGAATAGACATCCTCCCAATGTGTGAATTTCTTGCTTTTTTTTTTTTAAGTTGAAGTATAGTTGATTTACAATGTGGTGTTGGTTTCTGGGTTTTTAAAAATTGAAGTATAATTGATTTTTAATTTCTTAGATTCATTTTAATCTTTACTTTAAAGCTTCCTGGGAACTCTTTGGGTATTCCATGGCAGATGACATTATATAGCCCTGTTTGTATTTTCTTTTATGACAGAAACATCAAACATAGGTGTCAGTATCTATTTTATTATACAGTGTTCCTTAACACTCTAAAAAAACTGGATAGGACTGAGACATACTAAAACCATAAAACTATCCCATAGGGCCAGTAATGCAAACAGATCAATATTTTGTTTGAAAATGATCTGGACTAGTCCTTCAGAAACTAATCTTGAAAAGTAGGAGATAATCACCATTGCACACCCCCTTTGTCTTTATAATTGTTATGGACTTGCCCCCAAATCCTCTTAATTCTCCTAAATTTTTCTCTCAGGTTTAAGAGACTCTAATGTTTAATATTCATGGTATAAATCAGTTCTTGGTGGGGTTCTTACCCCTGCATTCTACCTGAGGTCAGCATGGTGTCTGAAAAATGCAAAGCAATAGATGCTATTGGCATTTGTACTTTATTTAAACCTGGTTCTTAGGCTGGTTTTCCTCACAGCAGAGCCTTCAGGAGGGATTCGTGCACAAGTGATTTACTGAGGGAGTGACCTCTGGTGAAGTTTGTATGGGAGTGAGGGCAGCACCACAGAATTGTCAAACACTGAGCCTGGGGGTGGGCGTTGTATCCCTGTATCTCTCAGTTAATGGCTGCGGATCACCCCGAGGGAGCGCGTGACCTCTCAGTCATTTCTGGGTACCACAGCAGTTCTCTGAAGAAGGATGCAGCAGCTGGGGAAATTGTGCATTTGCCCAGTAAATGGGATCTAAGTAGGTCACCAAGAACATCTATCATACCTAGGCAGACTTAAAGGTCCTGAATCCCTGCTTCCGTTCTTATTCTCCTGGCCTTAGCTTAACCACCTAGAATAAACACTAAAGGCATCATAAGCTGAAAGAGCCAGCTCTTGGCAGTCAGCTCCTGCCTGCACCCTCAACCATGTAACCCAAATATCAACTGGATTTCCTAACTCTGAATCCAAAAATTTAAACTTACGTCTTCAATCCTTGAAACCCTTTGCTATTTTCTAGTTTTATCAACTCTTTACTCAATTGACACCTTTTGTGATGTCAGATGTCAGGGGATTTTTGCCTGGATATCATAGAGTTTTTCATTCTGACTCTACAGAAGCACCACACAAAGGTTATACAAAGCTCTCTGCTTATCCAAATGAGACATTAATGAGAATTTGGCTAAGCCTGACCACTCTGAGATCCATGGGCTTTATTCCCTTTTCACTTCCGTGATGCTTTTCATTTGCTGTGAGACAGAAAAACTCTGCTGCATTGGCACAGGCAATACTCCTAACCCTCCCAACTGTCTTAAAAAGTCAGTAGAGGAAATGGAAGGAAGAGTTCCATATTCTTACTGTGGTTCAAAACAGATCCCAACTAAAGATAGTACAGGCCACATACAGTCTCCGTCACATATTCTTCTTTGTTTTTGTTTGTTTACAACTCTTTAAAAATTTAAGAACCAGTCTTAGCTCTGAGGGCCATACAAACACTGGCCTCTAGTGGGATTTGGCTCATGGACTGTAGTTTGCGAACCCCTGCTATATCAAAGACCTTACAAATGCAGCAACGGCTCCAACAAAATTGAAAAAAAATAAACCATTTAAATACAAGTCACAGCCATTTGAGAAGCAAAGGTGCTGATTAAACAGCTATCAGAATCTCAAAATCAACATTAAACGTCTTGCTAAAAGCAGGCACATTCAGTAAAAAGGACCAGAAGATGAGTTATTTCACAGCAGAACTTGTTGCCCCAAACAGGAAGTTACATAGTTGGTGAGACCCTGATAATATGATCAGGTACAATTATTGTAAGAAAAATGCTGGGACAAAATGCAGTACGAGAAATTAAAAAGGTTTCACACTGTCAAACAGTGTGATAAGTTGAAGTACAGTTGTCCCTTGGTATCCATGGGGGGGGATTGGTTCCAGGACCTCCCCATGGATATCAACATCCACAAATGCTCAAGTCCCTTATATAAAATGGTGTAATATTTGCATACAACCTAGGCACAACCTTCCAAATACTTCAAATCATCTTTAGATTATTTATAATACCTAATATAAAGGAAGTGCTATGTTAATAGTTATAAATACAATGCTAATGCTATGTAAATAGCTGCTGGCAAGCGACAAATTGAATTTATGCTTTTTGGAACTGTCTGGAAATTTTTCCAAATGTTCTTGATTTGCGGTTGGTTGAATCCACAGCTATGGGACCCACAGATGTGGAGGGCTGACTGTATTGATGACATGTTACATGTTCTTGAAGAGGTTTCGTGAAACAAATTGAAAGACCACATGGCTTCTTTATCTAGACTGAGCCCGCAAATTTCACCAATAAATGTGATACTGCAACATTGCTAAGATTTACAAATAACTGTGAAATTCAAGAACACAAAGAATTGCCCATAACAATCAAAGGCCAGGACATAGATAATATTTGGCCTTCATATCTATAAACAAAAGGTCTGTCTTGGAAGAACAGTGTTGATTTCTGAACTGATGGAGCCTTGTCAATGGTTGGTTTTGATCTTTTTTTTTCATAAATTTATTTATTTATATATTTTTGGCTGCATTGTGTCTTCATTGCTGCCTGTGGGCTTTCTCTAGTTGTGGCGAGTGGGGACTCCTCTTTGTTGCGGTGTGCGGGCTTCTCATTGTGGTGGCTTCTCTTGTTGCAGAGCACAGGCTCTAGGCGCGTGGGCTTCAGTGGCACAGGGACTCAATTGTTCCGCGGCATGTGGGATCTTCCTGGACCAGGGCTCGAACCCGTGTCCCCTGCCCTGGCAGGTGGACTCCTAACCACTGTACCACCAGGGAAGGGAAGGCCCTCAATGGATGGTTTTATGAGCGCTCTGGTATCTTGTTAAAATTTCCTCGCATTGTCACAACACACTGCCTTCTTCACAGAGAAGTACTGTTGTCAAACACTCTTAGAGATAAAATGAAAGAAAGTTTTGGATGATGCTACAAAATGGCTTTGATATATAAAGGCTAATTAACTTGAGAATATTTGAAACTGTGGGAAAATCTGGACAAAGACCACATATTCTGCTATACCTAGAAATTTAGTGGCTTACCAGAGGAAGAGTTTTCAGTAGAGTTCTTGAGCTGATAGGTGAAATTTAGAAGTGCTTTCAAGATAAATTGGCCAGATTTTACTAAGTGCTTTGAAGATGAACAGTGGCTGCAGAAAGTAGCCTTCTCAGCAGATACTTTTTATCGTGTGAACTAGTTGAACAAGTTTCTGTAAGAAAGTGTTTTGCCTTCAAATGACAAGATGCTTGAATTTAAAAGGTAACTGAGAGGGATTTTGGATTCAGGTAATGATGGAATAAGACCCTCCTGGAAAACTCCCCTGCAGTAAACAACTATAAAACTTGGACATAAAGCAAAAAGCAATGACCTGAAGGCACTGGAGGGAGAAGAGAAGCAGACAGAAACTGATGAGAAATAAATACTTGGAGGAGGGGAGCTGTATGGTAAAGCTCCTTGTATCTGTGGCTTTTAGCCTGGGTGCATGGCCAGCACATGTTGGTGAAGGTGTCAGGAGAAAACCCATGGTCTCTCTGATAGGGTAATCCACAGATGATGGACAGAGTCGGAGATTCCCTGAAGAAAAAGAGATAGAGAGGACTTTCCCAAATTCTACTAGTTTCTCTAATTCCTGAACCACAGATGCATGAAACAGACTCAAGGTATCTTAGCTAAAGATAGATGATCCCAACTGAGTCTGGAGTTGCTGTTCAAGAAACAGAGTTGCATAAGCAAAAGAAAACCACTTATTAGAGAAAAACAACAAAATCAAGAATTTACACAACCATTCACAAAGTCCAGGATAAATCCAAAATTTCCCAACAAAACTAACCAAGAAAATGGAATACATCCTCAAGAGAAAAGAAAATCAACTGAATCAGAACTTGAGAGGAACTAGATATTACAGTGAGCAGACAAGGACTTTTAAACAGATATTATAATGATTTTCAATGAGATAAAACAAAGTATGAGCTCAATAAATGAAAAAAATGGAAAATTTCAAAAGCAAAAGAAAAACAAAAGCCCAAAGCCAAATGGACAATATTTGAATGAAAAAATTCAGTATTTTTTGAAAAATACAATATTTGAAAAAAAAGTTACTGAGCAGTCTTGACAGCTGGATGGAGATGACAGAATAAGTGAACTCAAAGAACAATAGCAATTTTCCAACGTGAAGAATGAAAGAAAAAAGACTGGGAAAAAAACAACAGAACCTTTTATATAAATATCAAGTATTCCAACATATGTGTAATAAGAATCCCAGAAGAAGAGAGAAAAAAGTTCAATAAAAATGACACAAAAATTTCCCCCAGTTTGATAAAAGGCAGAAATGTATATATAGAACATGCTCAGAGGAATAAGCATAAATAAGCATAAATGGAATAAGCGTAAACAATCCCACACTGCGGCATATCATGGTCAAAGTGGTGAAAACCAAAGGTAGGAGAGCAAGTCTTCAAAGCATCAAAAGAAAAACAACACATTCTTTACAAGGGATCAATAATTTAATTAATGGCTAAGTCTTCAACAGAAACCATGGAGAATGGAAGAGAGTGGAACGACATCTCTAAAGCACTGAAAGGAAAAAAATTGTCAGCTCAGATTCTATAACCAGAGAAAATATCCTTTCAAGAATAAAGATATTTTTAGATGAACTAAGACTAAAAGTATCATCACCAGCAGATTTCCACATGCTAAAGGAAGTTCCTCAGGCTGAGGGTAGTCACAAAAGAATGAATAACATAAAAACTGTAAATTTAAAAGAATAATTTTTCTTTGTTTTCCTATTAATTGGTTTATATGAATCACCTAACTAAAGAAAAAAAGAGAATGGTGTCTTGTGTAATTTATAACAAATGGAGATGTATTATGTATGATAGTTATGTATAATAAATCATGGAGGGCATATGGAACTAATGGCTCCATGGTTTCTGTATTTTATTTGAGTGGTACCATATTAATGCAAGTGGGCTATGAGAACTTAAGGATGTATACTGCAATCCTAGAGCAGTTACTAAAATATTATTATAATGCCTGAAAAAAAGTAAAAAGCTAGAAAAAAATATAATGTAACATCAAGACATTGGGTATCAAAAAATAAAAGGCAGTTCCCACCTCTAAGAGATGGGAAACAAATGAAATAAGCCATACAATTACCCCAGGTAACTGTCAAAGAGTTTTAGGCAATGGTGCAGTGAAAGAGAAACCAGAAAGAACCCAGCTGCTCCCTGAGTTGAGGACTCGGAGCCGGGAGAGTGGAGACATCTGCCTCAGAAGTCAGGAAAAAAACAGTCCTGGACTAAACACTGCTCTGCTTCCACCTAAGAAAGCTTAAAAGCAACCCCTGAAAGGATCAAACTGTTGTCAAGTAACCAAACTGTGTCTAAGAACAAAGATCAAGAATATTTATAGGAACACAGATTAAACAAGTTAAAATTAACATTACCTGGCAGGTGTATTAATTTTCTATTGCTGCACAGCAAATGACTGCAAACTTTCTGGCTTAAGACAACACCCATTTATTACCTCACAGTAATGTAGGTCAGAAGTTTGGGCAGGGCTCAGTTGACTTCTTGGCTCACCATTTTACAAATTAGTAATTTGTTGGCCAGGGCTGTTGGCTCATGTGGGGCTCAGGGTCCTCTTTCACATTCATTTGTCTACTGGCAGAATTCATTTCCTTGCAGTTATAGAATTCATTGAGATTTCAACTTCTTCAAGGCCATCAGAAACAACACTTCTCTGACTTCCTTTGTCTCTGCCCTCTAGATTCCTTCTAAGGGCACACCTAAATAGGTCAGGCCCACAAAAGACAATTTATCTCTCGGTTAATTCAACTGATTTGGGACTTAAATTTCATCTCTGTCAATATGTAATGTAATCACAAGAGTGATATTCTTTCATCAGGCAAGGGGATTATAAGATGGTGTGGGGCATTGGAGTCATCTTACAATTGTGCCAGCTACACTAGGCATGAGAAAAATATGACCCATAATGATGAGAAAATTCAATGGACTGAAATCAACTTAGAATTGATACAGATGATAGAATTGGTAGAGTGGGATATTTAAACAGCTATTAGAGCTATATTCTATAAATTCACAAATCTAGAGGCATGATTAAACACATTACATAAGACATAAAACAATCCAAATGTAGCTTCAAATGATGAAAATTACAACGACTGAGATTAAAAGTGCACAGGATGGAATTAACAGCCGATTAGACATTGCAGAGAAAAAGACTAATAAGTTTAAAAACAAATCTTCACAGGGCTTCCGTGTTGGCACAGTGGTTAAGAACCTGCCTGCCGATGCAGGGGACACGGGTTTGAGCCCTGGTCCGGGAAGATCCCACATGCCTCGGAGCAACTGAGCCTGCGTGCCACAACTACTGAAGCCCATGCACCTAGAGCCCGTGCTCTGCAACAAGAGAAGCCACCACAATGAGAAGCCTGTGCACCGCAATGAAGAGTAGCCCCTGCTCACAGCAACTAGAGAAAGCCTGCGTGCAGCAATGCAGCCAAAAATAAAATTATAAATTTATAAAAAAACAAATCTTCATAAACAATCCAAAATAAAACATGCAAAGAAAAGAAGAATAAACAGAGAAATGGGAAAACTTCAGTAGACTTAACATCAGTGTAACTGGAGTCCCCAGATTTAGGAGGGAGAGCAGAAAAGAAAATTTGAGGAAACCATATTTGAGGAAATACAGTTAAATGTTTTCAAATTTTTTTTTTTTTTTTGCGGTACCCGGGCCTCTCACTGTTGTGACCTCTCCTGTTGTGGAGCACAGGCTCCGGACGCGCAGGCTGAGCGGCCATGGCTCACGGGCCCACCGCTCCGCGGCACGCGGGATCCTCCCGGACCAGGGCACGAACCCGCGCCCCCTGCATCGGCAGGCAGACTCCCAACCACTGCGCCACCAGGGAAGCCCTTCAAAATTTGATAAATACTATAAATTCATGGATCCAAAAAGCTCCATGATCCTCAAGTATAAGAAACATGATGAAAATTACACCAAGGCATTTTAACCTTGTATCATTAAATCTCATGATAAAGAGAAAATCTTAAAGCCATCCAGAGCAAAAGACATATATATATATAGGAGTGAGGTTAAAAATGACAGCAGACGCCTTGGAAATAATGCATGGGAGAAGACAACGGAGCAGTACCTTTAAAGTATTGAAAGAAAAACCCTGACAAGCTAGACTTCTGTACTCAGCAAAACGATCTTTCAAAAATTAAAAAGGTAAAATAAAGCCTTTGCTTCAGATATACAAAAGCTGGAAGAATTTATCTCCAACAGTGTTTCACTAGAAGATATCTTAAAGGAAGTCCTTCAGGCAGAAAAGACAAGAATGCCAAATGGAAATCTGGATCTACACCAAGAAATCGTGAACACTGGAAATGGTAACTAGGTGAATAAATAGAAAAGACTTTTCATTATTTAAATTTGTTTGGGAGGTTGCTGACTGCTTAAAGCAAAAATAATAAAAATAGATCATAGGGTTTCTAACATATAGAAGTAAATGTATGACGAAAACAAGAAAGCCAAGAGAGGAGAAATAGAAACTCTTAAAAGGTTCTCATATTGTGAGTGAAGTGGTGCAGTATCACTAGAAGGTAGACTGTGGAAGGAAGTTGAATATGGATACTGTAAACCCTTAAACAATAACAACAAAATATTAATACAAGTAATTATAGATAGTAAACCAACAACTGAGATGAATGTATTCATAAAAATACTCAATCTAAAAGAATACAGAAAAATTGGAAAAGGGGATAAAGAACAGATGGGAAAATTGAAAATAAATAGCAAGATGATAGATTTAAACCCAGTTATATCAATAACCAAATTAAATGTAAATGATCTAAACACTCTAATTAAAAGGCTGAGATTGTCAGATTGGATATGAAAGCAAGATCCATCTATATGCTGCCTAGAGGAAACCCATGTTAAGCTTCAAAATATAAAATGGGTTATAAGTATAAGGATGGAATTAGATATACCATACTAACAATTCAATTCAAGCTAAAGTGGCTATATTAAAGTGGCTATGATAAAAGGGTTATCAAGAGGATATAACAATTGTAAATACTTATGCACCCTAAAACAGAGCTTCAGAAATGCATAAAGCAAAAACTGATAGAACTGAAAGGAGTAACAGACTAATTTACAATACAGCAAGAGATTTCAAAATCCCCTGAAAAAACTGATAGAACACTAACACCCAACTGACCTAATTGATCTTTTTATAAACCATCACCCACAACAACAGATTACACATTCTTTTCAAGTACACACACAAAAAATTTATCAAGGTAGAACAAGTTGTAGGCCATAAAAAGGTCTTCATAAGTTTAAAATGATCCAAATTATACTAAATATATACTCTGACCATACTGGAATTAAATTAGAAATCATTAGAAATCTATGTGGAATAGCCCCAGATATTAAAAACTGACACACTACTACATAACTCATGGGACCAAGGAGAAATCAAAAGTGAAATTACAATTTTGAACTGAATAAAGATGAAAATACAGCATATCAAAATCTGTGGGATGCATCTGAACGGAACTTAATGTAAAAGTTATAGGGCTAGACACCCATATTAGAAAAGAAGGAATCAAATCACTGACTTCAGCTTGAACCTTAAGACATTAGAAGAGGATCAGATTAAGCTTCAAGTAAGCAGAAGAAAGGAAATAAAAATGATTAGAGCATTAATCAATGACTTAGCAAACAGAAAAATAATATGATATAATCAATGAAACCAAAAGCATATTCTTAGAGAAGGTCAATAAAGTCGATAAACTTCTAGACAGACTGATGAGAAGAAAAAGTGAAGATACAAATCACCAACATGGGGAATGAAAGTGGTAACATAACTACAGATCCTAGTTATCAAAAAGATAAAAAGGGAATATTATCCATTATCTCAAAACATTTGACAACTTAAATGAAACAGACAAGTTCTTTGATAGACACACTACCAAAGTTCACTTAAGAAGAAATGAAAAACTTGAATACCTCCATCTATGCCAAAGAAATTGACCTTGCAGTTAAACTATTCCAACAAAGAAAACTGCAGCACCCCATGTCTTCACTGGTTAATTCTACCAAATATTTAATGAAGAAATAATATCAATTGTACTCAAGCTCTTCCAGAAAAGTAAAGAGGAAATAATTCCCAACTCATTCTGTGCTCTAATGAAAGTCTTACCCATGTATATTTTTACAGTTTTGTGTATATTTCTGTAGGATAAATTTTAGAAGTGGAATTGCTCATTCAATTAGAAACAGTGTAAGGGTAAGACCTTTCAGCAAAAGGCAGACAGCCCCTAAGTTCTGTTTGTCAGAGAGGGTCCTGTTCTTTCCAGCAGCCACAGCAAAGAAAGGAACAATTATTCACAGGATTTAATGTACCCTTAAGGAGAGACCTTCAAAGGAAAAGCTGCCTTTGGGAAAATCAGTGGAATAAGCACCAAAGAGAAGCAGAGCTCAATCAGTTCAGGTGAGAGTCGACCTGTTATAAAGAGAGAAGACCCGACTCCTTTCCTATCCTTCAGGAACAATAGTTGCAGTTTTCTGGAAAGAACCCAGGCTGGGGGAAGGTCTCTGCTATCCACCAGCCTGACAGCACACACCCTATGGAAGAACTTTAGGGTCACACAGCTTTCCCGCATATAGGGGAGGTCTGAGGAGTGTGGAGGTGTGAAAACAAAGACTGAAGGTAGTCAAACCACCTTATCAGTATCAAAAATCGTAACAGTGAGGTCTGACCATGAACCAGACACTGCGCTACATGCTTTCCATAAATTATAATGTTGAACTCTCACCATACTTCCAGCAGGAGGTATCATTATTATGCCTGTTTTATGGATGACGAACCAGAGGAACAGAAAAGTTAAGTAACTGGCCCATGGTCACACTAGGTCATGCTACAAAATGGGCAGTCTAGGATTTAATCCAGACCTGGCACAGAAAGCAACTACTAAGTGTGTTCTGAATGAGATGCCCAGACTTGCAGATTAGGACAGGACAGGGACGTTGACAGTGAGGGGTCTGGAGTAACGCTACAGCAACTGGTAAGGGCAAGGGGTCAGAGCCTCACCAGCATTCAGAGTAAGAACAGGTGTCCAAGATGTGCCTGCCCAGATACTCCAAGTCTGGAAAGGGGCCACATAAACTCTTGTCACCTGTCAGGAGCCAGGAAGTGAGGTTCCAGTGAAGAGACTGGGCTCATTTTTCCATCAATGAAAAGAAAGAGAGGGTCTGCCCTTTTGACTGACCTTCCCTCTATTGTTTGCCCATCTGGATCTTGGAGGACATATACTCTGAGGGTTCGTGACTAGACCACCACTCTGGGGATTACTAAGCCATCCTCTGTATGTAGCCACAGGAAGACCTCACTGTCTTCTGAAATGTTGCAGCCCTCCCTGTTCATTTCTTAAAAGTCATGGCCAAATCATTCTGTGACAGTTTACTAAAGGCTTACAATTCTCAACGAGGAGACAACTGCAGCAGGATGGAGCTCTGCTTTGGGGCTACAATAAAAGGCACATCCCTAGTTTTTTTTTTCTGTTTTGGAGATAACTGCGATGGGATCAGAAGAGTCACTAATTTTTAATGCCACTGAAGGCAAAATATACGGCACACGATCATAATAGTCATTGCATCATTACTGCTTTGCTATTTTAAAAGCAAGAAGAATGTTAACATAAGCTCTTTTCCTTTTTTCTTAATAGATCTTTATTGGAGTATAATTGCTTCACAATACTGTATTAGTTTCTGTTGTACAACAAAGTAAATCAGTCATATGTATACATATATCCCCATATCTCCTCCCTCTTGAGCCTCCCTCCCCACCCTCCCTGTCCCACGTCTCTAAGTCATCGCAAAGCACCCAGCTGATCTCCCTGTGCTATGCAGCTGCTTCCCACTAGCTAGCTATTTTACATTCGGTAGTGTATACATGTCCATGCCACTCTCACTTCGCCGCAGCTTCCCCCTCCCAACCGAGTCCTCAACTCCATTTGTAGATGTATGTCTACGTCTTTATTCCTGCCCTGCCACTAGGTTCATCAGTACCTTTTTAAAAAATTTGATCATCTATTAATTCATTTCACAAGGATTTATTGGGTGAGGGCCAGGCTCTTTGCTAAGTGTTGCAGGTACAGAAATGAGAGTTGATGCCCTAAATTTCACACAAAAGATCTGGCAAGGCTGTGAATTCAAATGGCAAGGTAATTCGGCAATCCAGAGAATCAAATCATGCTTTTAGTTTGCAGCTCCCTCTGCTCTAGAGTTGCAGCTCCCTCTGCTCTAGAGTTGTGAGGGATAAGAATTTCTTTTTGCACAGTCACAGAAAGTCCCTAGTTTCAGTTCAAGGCATGAGCTGAACTGAACTGAACTCAGTCATTTGTCATTCCCTTTCTTTAAGCTTCTCAGCCCTTAAATGATTCCATCATCCTCAAATTTCTCATGTCCTTCAAACCATTTTATGATGGCAGCCATCTGGTTTCCCCAAAGCTATGCCTTCAATGGATACTTGACTCCTGGTGACCACAGATATTAATTCAGTTAGCAGCTCCTCTCCCACATGACCTAGGCTGCCAGTTAACCCATCTCTGGTTAGTGATGGGATCTGTAGTTGTCTTCAACAACTAAGACAGAGAACCAGTCTCACATTCTATGTTTGTTGGTTGCAACCCACTCCTGGAACCAAGTTCTTTCATCAGGGTTCTTGGATGCAAAACCCAGAAACACACTCTGGTTAATTTAAAAGGAAAAATGCTCTATTAGTTGAATATTTGGTAGCTCCTACAGATCACGAGAAGACCAGAGAACTGGATTTAGAAAATGGACAGGAATGGAGGCTGGGCAGCTGAGATAAGCAGAATCTGTTTACAATGTTAACACAAGTACTACCACCACCTCTCCCGGAGCCTGGCTGCCACTTCTACCACAGGTATAAATCCTAAACATTCCCTACTTCTTTGTACCATTTAACCTCAGTTTCAGGGAGAAGCAGCTGATGGGCCAAATCCAGGTCTAGCACCCAAGCCCTAGCATCCAGGGGACCAAGAGAACAAGTAAATGGACCCTCACTAAGACTCAAGCAACGGCAGTTTCTTCAACACAGAAAGGGGTTCAGTCAAAAATGACAAATTTCTTCTATAGTTAATTAGACAGGAAGTAACCTGACCCATATGAATATTAGAAAAGAGCTTGGACGATGGATTGTAATGATGTGTGACTAGATGGGCACTGACAGGAAGTGCCTTTTGAACCCAGAATAACAGGGCTTGATGATTTATTGGTTGTGAAGGGTGAGAGGGAGAGAAGGAGAGCGTGGAATCTGGTCCCACTCTCAGGTTTCTGGCTAGGATGACTAGGTGATTGCCTATGTTGTTGATCTCAGAACCATATCAAGAACTGGGGCTGGATCCTAGGTCCCTAACTCTAGGATAGGCAGTATGGTGTAACGGTTAAGAGACTCTGAGTACAGTCTTCTTGGGTTCAACTCCTAGCTGACCACTTCCTCATCTTAAAACGGGGGTAGTAATAATATCTGTCTAATGAGTGGTTGCCAGGCTGAATGAGCATAAATACGTAAAGCACTTAGAACGGCGCCTGACACTATTCAGTGCTCAGTAAATGTTAGTTTCTATTGTTAGCTATTATCCATTCACTGCTCACTCCAATTAATTCAGTGAGTTTGGGGGGTTCGCTATATCCCTATGAAAAGGTTGATCTGAAAAAAAAAAGTCATATTTAGCAGTTCGGGTTTACTGATCATGCTGTCCACCATGGAGGAATGTAAACCAGCCTGAGGGCAGCCACTTACAGCCACTCATAAAGTGAGACAGAGTAGCCACTATGTGTAAGACAAGGTTCCAGAGCATGTTGATAAGAAACTAAGAAAATGACCTCTGCAGATCTGAGACTGTCTTCTGCATATTCTAATTTCACTTGCAGAAACCACTAAATTACAAGTCACTTATAACAGGGGAATGACACAGCATTTTGAAACCACTACTCTAGCGTGAGCCCGTCAAACAGGTTTCTTACATAACAAGAGCTCTGGCATCTCACCCAGGCGTGGCTCTTTGCCAGGTCCTCCATCCGCGAGAAAAAGGTATGGAGATATTTGGACAGTCATTTCTGAACCACGCTTAGGACACGGGGCAGTGTGCAGGCCAAGGCAGTGGGAGGCCAGTTCTACTCTGGCTTCGAGGGACTCTGGAATATTCGAGGTTGAATGCAAGTGGAAGGCAAATGCTTAGATATCCCTTGTATTTCCAACTCCATCAGGGCATGCCTGGGGAAGCTTCAGGTCTAGGCCTTTCTGGAGCCAACGGGACAGAACTTGCAAATCTCCAGGAGTTTCCTGAATGGTCTTCAGTTCTATATCAGCTCATAAAGGTTAGAACTACCCCCAAGAGCCTTTCCTGATGCCCAGAACCAAGAGAAGCTGGGTGTAGCACTTCCACCCCCATTGCACAGTAGGTCTGAATTTCCTAAAGGAAGAAAGAACCCAGGGCCAAGAAAGATAAAGATCAGCTTTCAAGCTGGAAAATAAATATCCTTCTCTGTAGACTAATGCAAAAACAAACTAAAAATTTACCAAAACTTTTGGCATTAAACATTCTATTCATTTTCATTCTGAACTGCTAGGATAATCATAGGACACTTGCATTGCATACGAGCCCTGGCTGAAAAGAGCTAGTCAGTTCTATAAAATATACAATCTCTCTACTTTTCTGAGTTCTCTTACTCAGACATAATTGGCTTTGAGACGGGATGGTTCCTCAATTGTGTGGTATGATCTAAAATTTGGAGTGTTTTTATGTTACGAAAATTATCAGCATAATGCTATTTTTGACAGTGCTCTGAAAAAGGGAGACAGAATTTAAGCCTCATATCAAGAGAGCAAATTCTCCATTTTATGAAGCTTTTTCTTGCAGTTTTAGTGGAAGGAATCTTATTGAACAGGTAAGATATTTCTAAATACCTTAATATTGAGGATTGCTACTACTTCTTATCAGGTACTGGCCTTGGCACCTTGCATACGTTATCTCTAATTCTCATAATAAACCTGAAAGGTAGAGATTATTGCTCCATTACAGAGATGAGGAAACTTGGGTTCTGAGAGTTTATTTTGACTAGGGAGATGCAGACTTGCTACCTACCGCAAAGCACTAACTCTTTTCATTGTACCGTGACGTCTCTTCCAAAGAAAGAAAATTGTCCTAGAGTGAAGGTGTCTTCTGGTCTAGCTAATTCAGAAGAGACTCAAACCTTCACTAGAAACTTAATTCACCATTTTGCCAAATGGTCGGTATTTTAGGTATTTTTGAGGTGGAATCACACTTCCTTTAAGGGTCGAGGTTTTGTGTTTTGTTTCTATTTTTTGTTTTTGTTTTGCTTCGGTGCAATCAATCAGAGGAGGCATGCAAACAAAATTTTTCTGATAAAAGCTGTTCACTTCTCACATTTCACTGAGGTGCCAAGTTGCCTTCGAGAGTGAAAAAAGCTATAGATCAGATCATTAGAAGGTCAGTCTGCACAAAGATGTCCATGACCTGCCATCTCATTTGCTGATCAGTGCCCATTGTAACATCTCCTTACAATATTTTGAGGGGTCCCTGTGGGCAGAATCTGCATGCAGGAAGCTAAGGGTTGGGTAGACTCACTCCAAATGCTTCTACTTCAGAAGAGTGAAGGGTGGGATTTGCGTCCCCACTCACCCATTCGGCCTCTTGCCTGACTTTTGGATGCAACCTTTTCTGGCTAAAAGACCTGTCTTCTGGAGCATCACTCCAGCTCCTAGTTACTGACAATACAAGAAAACAAAAGACAGAGCTGCTCTTACACTAGGCACAAGCATCAAGAAGGAAACAAAAATTGGCCACAAGTAACCAGCATATCAATTTTGGGAAGAGCAGTGATCTTATATTCAGACATGCAATTCAGTGCAGACGGATGAGAAGATGCTGTTCAAGGTTTTGCCCTTGTCTGGCTCCCTCACTCAGATGCAGCTGTGCCTGAAATCCACCCTTAGGCAGGCTTTCTTGAGCTTAAACTGTTCTTCTCTAGAAGTCACCTATTTAAAAGGCAAATGTCTAAGGAGAGGAGAATATGACTTTATTTTACAACCTTTGCATGGCTGTTACCAAACAACTTCTTAGGATAAAAGGAATCAAAGGCAAATCACCACATCTCTAGTTCCTCAGTTTCCTTGTTTGCAAAATGACAAGGGCGTGAATTAAGAAAGTTTTAATTTATGTTCCCACTTTATGACTCATTAGGACTCCCAGAATTCAGACAATACGAAGGCACTGTTAACTCAGGGAAAAGGGAGGGGAAAGCCTCACAGGCATGAAATCCAGCTAGTGGGTTGTAATCAGCATTCATTTTTTGTAATGGAAGAGAATAGAGAATACAGATTCCATTGCATGTAAAAAGGTAGGTATTGTTTTGTAAATTTTATGTATATATTATTCATTGAGCTGGAAACCCTCTTGTCTCTTCCTTTCTCTCATCTTCCTTATCTTCTGTCTTGTCACTCCCCTTGACCTTTTCATGTCCATCCCCCTGACTAGATTTTGTACTCAACATGAACTCCCACAAGTCTTGGCAGTTACCTTGTCCTAAAAGGAATGAAGGCCTTTGCAGTGTAGTTTTGCTATATACTAACAGCAAGGGTGGGAAGGACTGAAGAATATTTTGTGGATCAGAGTCAATTATTAAAACTTCTTTGACTCATTAATTAATCACTTGATTACAAGCCTTTGAGTTGGTTGGGACTTACTGAGGACTCACTATTTGTAACACCTGACACAGTGTATTTAGAGATTTTCATAAGTGCAACACATGTGGTTTAACCTCAAGAGAGCCCTATGAAGTTAAGGAAGAGAGAAATGTCACAATTTTTTTTTTCAAAGAGGAGGTGGCAGACTGTACTTTCTAAAGATGGCCACAACTCTATCTTCTAAATGCTCTCATACAGTGTTGTCTTGTCAAATCCCATCAAGACTTGGACTCTATCTCTCAACTTCCTTGAATCTAGATGGGACCAGTGATTACTTTTGACCAACAGAATACAGCATAAATGATGCTGTGCCACTCCTGGGCATAGCGCTTAACTGGCTCGACAGCTTCTGCTTCCTGCCTCTTAGAAGCCAGCCAGCATTTAAGAAATAGGAGTACATTCAGACCACCATTCTGTGAGAAATCCAAAGCCATGTGGAGAGGCCCTAGAGGATGAGGTACTGTGTGGAGAGAGAGAGAGAGAAAGAGACACACACACCAAGGTGCCAGACTCATGAGTAGGAAGCCATATTGAAGGTGGATCCTTCAGCCCTACTGCCCCAGCTGATGCTGTGTGGACCACAGACTAAGCACCTTGCTGAGCCCTTCCTGAATTCCTGACGCACACAACTGTGAGTGAGGTAAAATTATGTTTTAAGCCACTGCATTTGGGGGTGGTTTGTTATGTGGCATAGATAACTGGAACAAAGGGCAAGGACCCATATACACGTAATGCTTCTAAGCATCTGGTTGCAGCCATGTTGAGTGCTTTATGTAAGTGCAGAAGGTTTTGGGTGATAAGAACCCCAGAGTAGATGCTCTGGGCATACTCAGCACCCTTGGAAAAGCTAGCCTTCAAATAAGAGGTAACTTATACCTAGTCAAGATTGAAAAGGATCTCACAGTCAGATGCTAGTGATTTCTAGCATCACTAGGAGAAGTCTGGCATGGAGAAAGAAGACCGAGGATCATTACCAAAACTAATAAAATCCCTTCACCATCTTCAGCTCTCAGTTCCCTACACCTAATGAAATCAATTCTTAGAATCCTTTTACTTCCTGGCTATGGAGGAGCCAGACATTTTTTTCCCTCCAATGACTCTTTCATTTCCCTCCAAAATTGTATGTACCTTGAACCCTGGGAAAAATCAGACTTCAATCAAATACCACTACAATAAGCACATCAACTATAAGGCACTACAAGAAAGTTAAAATGCTACAGCCTTGTATGCTAAATCCTCAAGGAAACACAATTCGAATAATCCATGTTTACTTAATGCCCAGTTTATATTTCTCCCAGAAACACATTCTATAGCTTGCACTACAAAAAAAAAAAAAAAAAAAAGATCGTTGTTTTGTTTTGTCTCGTCTCTGGCATCCTTTGTGTTGGGTTTGCAAGCAGCTTCCAGGTGAAATCTGTGTGCTTGTGAGTTAAGACGGAAGCAGGTAACTCCACAAGGGGGGCCCTATGTCACATTGCTTTGTGACATGTGTGCAGCCACTAGTGCACCTGTGCTTTCTTCCGGAAACCTCTAGGTATGCTAGGTTCTATTTGTAGCCTACCCAGGTGTCATTCCCCACCTTACTTCTTTCATAAGAGACTCTGATTTTTTTTAATGTATCAATAGTTAGTGATCCTCTCCTTCATTGGGAGACCAGGCAGTTCTTTGGCCCAAGGAGGTGACTCTTGATTAAGTGAATGAATCAAAGTTCATCCTTTTTGTCAGTATTTGGTTCAAGAGTCGGTATGTGACACAATTCTGGTGCATGAGGGCCAGCAGTCGGATGTGGGACTTTGGGAAAAGTTTCCTGTCTTTTTGATAGGCCTCCAAGGAAGACGTGTTCTCCATTCCTGTCCTGTAGTTTGGATACTATGTGAGGGTGTGATACCTGCAGCCACCATCTCGTCCACCATGAAGGGAGCCAGTCCAAAGGGAAAGTCAGTGTGCTGACGGGTGTTATTTCACACAGAGAAAAGAATCTGTGTCGTTCACTGTATTATGAGCTGCTGAGTTAACCTACCTTGGAACTTGGCTAACTGTGCTTCTTGTCATGTGAAAGAATTTTTTCTTTCCTTGTTCAAGTCACTTGCAGTTGAATTTTCTCTTACTTGCAACTTATAGCAAGTCATTATTCTTAATATTAGTTAAGAATAAGAAATAACAAATGACTAAGTGCGTACTAAAGGGGAAAAACACCTTTGGCATCGGGGAGACAAAACTATTGCATACTTCTGGATGGGTAAGGCTTCAGGCACGTGTGTTAGGCTGTGAACTGCCTTTGGGAAGTCCATGTTGGTTAGTACAGCAAAGGAAGCCTCCTTAGGAGCACCTGAACTGACCTCAGTTTTGAAGAGCTCAAAATAAGGGAGTCAAGGACTAAAAGCCACTGTTGTTTCTCTCCAAGGCTTTTTTAGCCCACAAGGAAAATGCAAAGGTTCAGATCTTTATCTGAAAGCCTAGAGTGAGGTTGTCCCAGCATTTGGGAAGAAGATGCATGTGTGTACCTCAGCAGGGATGGAATCCAATGGGGAAAGTAGGGTCTCCATTATTGCAGCACCCAGTCCTGGTGACCCAGAAGGAATGCACATTGACCACGGTTCATCTATGGGATACTAAAGGAACTTCTCTGCACACAGCTCTGGCTGCCAGAGAGAACTTTCTGGCTTGGGCTGGCGGTCCCCAGAGAGTGGTCCAAAGCTACAGGCCTCTTGGATACGCACGAACCACCTGGCTTGTGGTGGAAACACACTGCCAGCAGCTCCTTTGACAGCAAGCAGAATGACGAAAACACTCTTGACACTTGGAACTGCTCACACTTTAATTCATTTGTGGCAGGACAAACGTGCTGCCTGTGTGTTCTGAACCACATACTGATGTATTCCTTGGGATGAAGTAAACATAAATTTTCTCATCTGACAGATAATAGTAACTCCTCAATAAGTAGCAAAGGAAGGCTAAAATGGAAGACCGACCGCTTTTCATAGCACCCCTCCACCCACAGAAGGCAATTTGGGTATGACAGGGGCTTTTAGAAAATTATTGATTTCTCTTAGAAGCTCCTGAGAAAGAGGAACGTAGCCCCCGGCATCCTGGAGCTGGCCTAGCACTCACAGCTGGGTCTTCGTGTTCCCTCGCTGAACATAAACAATTTCACAGAACATCAACATGAGAGAAGGCCACTCTGTGATCCTGACGGATCAAGACAGAGATAAGCGCACTTCATAATGACGTCTGGACACAGACAGAACTTGAACATTGTTCAAGACACCAAGCACCTCCCTCTCCGGGCCGATAGGAGTGGCTGCTGCTTCCTTACCCATCACAGCTTTAGCCTCGCTCTGGTCTGCCCTCCCTCTAGAGAAGATATATTGAGATACTGTACGAGTTCTCCAGGGCTGCCATAACAAATTACCACGAATGGGGTGGCTTAAACACAGACATTTATTGTCGCACAGTTCTAGAGTCTGGAAGTCTGAAGTCAGGGTGTTGGCAGGACGGGTTCCCTCTGGAGGCTCCGAGGGAGAATCCATCCCATGCCTACCCCCTGGCTTCTCGCGGCTGCTGGTAGTTCTTGGTGCTCTTTGGCTTGTAGACACGTCACTCCAGTGTCGGCCTCCTTGGTCACATTGCCTTCTTCCCCATGTTTCTCCTCTTTGTCTCTGTGTCCTTTCTCCTTTAAGGATTCTTGTCATTGGATTTAGGGCCCACCTGGTTAATCCAGGATGACCTCATCTCTAGAGCCTTTTGTTTAATTATATCTGCAAAGATCCTTTACCCAAATAAGGTAACATTCACAGATACTGGGTATTAGGAATTGGACTTACCTTTTGGGGGACTGCAATTCAACCCACTACAGATCCCTAACCATAGAATTATTCCAGCTTCCTACAGCATCCAGTCCAGGGCAAAGCCTCACTTTCTTAACTCTCTCCAAAATATCTAACACAAATTTAAGTCTTCCGTGCCTTTTCTAACACTCTTTTACAGAGGTGGTCCACAGTTAACTGTGGCGTCTTCTCCTTCACTGCAGTGAGTAAGTAACCCAACTTGTTCAACTATCGGAGTGTTCCTGGTGGTCTCTGGCTGGAGGGCATTGATACTCCCTGATACTTAACATTTATTAACTCTAATGTGTCAGGCTCCATGTCAATGCTCAGAGGCAAGAATCCACTGAATCTTTGTAGCAGCTCAATGAGTAGATATTATTCATCCTCATTTTACAGGTGATAAAACTGAGGCTTAGAATTAGCATCTAATTGTTCAGGGTCCTCCAGAGAAACAGAACCAAAAAGAGAGAGAGGAAGACAGGAGAGAGAAAAAGAGAAGGCTTATTATTTGTTATAAAGATATTGGCTCATGTGATTATGGAGTCTGAGAAGTCCCAAGCTCCGCAGTTGGCAAGCTGGAGACCCAGGAAACCAACAGTTTAGTTCCAGTCTGAGTCTGAATCAGAATCACTCAAATCCATGGTTTATGGGAGAGCCAATGGGATCATTCCAGTCCTAAGGCTGGCAGGCTCAAGACCCTGGAAGAGCCAATGTTTCAGTTCACCCTAAAGGCAGGAAAAAAGCTAATGCCCCAGGCCTAAGGCAGTCAAGTGGAAGAAGCCTCTCTTACTGAGAGGAGAGTCAGACTTTTTGTTCTATTTAGGACTTCAACTGATTGGATGAGGCCCACCCACATAGGGAGAGCAGTCTGCTTTTCTCAGTCAACTGCTTTAAATGTTAATCTCATCCAAAAACACTCTCACAGAATCACCCAGAATAATCTTTGACCAAATATCTGGACACCCTGTGGTCCAGTCAAGTTGACCCAAGAAATGAACCATCACAGTGTCTTTCCCAAGATCTCACAGCTGGTAGTTGGTGGAGCCAGATTTCAAACCCAGGGCTATCTGTCCCTCAAGTCCACACTCTGCCATAATGCTTCCCCATTCGCTCCCTTTTCACAGGTGGGCTTCCTCCAGAAACGATCTACAGTGGATTCTGTTCTAATTCTCACTGATTGTAGAGTCTGAACCACACAGTTTAGAACGGAATTACATGCTGTCTTATGTTTTTGCTGTTGTTTCACAGGTGGTTTTCTCGTCTTTCCCATTAGACTTTAAGGAATTTGGTAATAAGGACTATGTCTTAAGCTTTAATAATAGCTAACGTTATTGAGTACTTATTATGGACCAGGCACTGTACATGTATTTATCCATTTAATACTCAAAACAATGCCATTAGGTAGCTACCTCTATTATCACCATTTTACAGATGAGAAGACTACAGCCCAGGTACTGACCCACCTACACAAGTTTACAGGGGCAGGAATTGAAGCCAGGGTTTGAACCCAGGCAATCCGGCCCCAGAGCTGTGCTCTTAACATCCCTGTGCTGTGCTTTTTGTATCCTTTCCCCTCAGTTGGCCCCCACTCCCATTATCTGTCTCAGTGGGTGCCACACATAGGCACCCAGGGACTCTCTTTAGGGAGCTGATTTCAGGGTAAAGAGCTCCCTGAGCAGCTAAACGGCTTTGAGGTTGGCTGACCAAGTGTGTGGGTGGAGTCTTGTCTGCAGGGTGCACCTGGATTGTGGATTGGCCTGGGACTTCCCTGGCCAGACTCCTGGCTCCTCTACT
Source organism: Aethalodelphis obliquidens (assembly GCF_003676395.1). Lineage (NCBI taxonomy): Eukaryota > Metazoa > Chordata > Mammalia > Artiodactyla > Delphinidae > Aethalodelphis > Aethalodelphis obliquidens. The sequence goes on from NW_020837971.1 coordinate 8,487,138, forward strand.
GGCCTGGCCTTAGTTCAAGAATGTGCCTCCCAGGAAGCCTGGGTTAAGAGTGCCCTGTGATATCATATGGTATTTGTCCTTCTCTTTCTGATTTACTTCACTTAGTATGATAATCTCTAGTTGCTTTCTGTACAGCAGAGATTGGCACAATATTGTAAATCAACTATACTTCAATTAAAAAAAAAAGTGGCCTGTGGCCCTCCCTCGGGAGAGGCGTTGGGCAGTCCTCACCTGCCTGTGTCCTGGTGCCAAGGCTGGGCCTCGAAAATGCAGTGTCACCTTACTAAGCACCACCTGGCTTCTGCTATTATGAGACGCTGCCCCACGAGGAGCGGCACAAACAGGTTCTTTGCAAAGGGGGAGACCTGCAGGTCTGTCCCGAGGCTGGCACAGTGCCTGGGTGTAGGTCACTGGGCTTGAACACACCTGGTGTGCTTGACGGCTGCTGGGACAAACACAAACTCAGCACTTGAAGGAGTGGGAACAGTGGAACCCGCCCCCCAACTCCCAGCCCATCACCGCCACGTTACCCAAAAAAGCAGGTGGTGTTTCAGCTTCCCGAAAGCTGAATTATTCCTTAAGTATGCCAGGAAGCTCTAAATTCTCTGGATGTTGTCAAAGTCAGAATGGGAGTGTATTTTTCAGCTTGGGAAGGTGCTTCTCTTTGGTGCCGTGATGTTTTGTCACAGCACTTTTATTTTTTGAGTTACCATCACCTTCTTCCTCAAGGACCAGACCACGAGCACTTTAAGAGCAGAATCTTATTTTACTGATATCTGTCTTCCCCACACCTAGTACAACAACACAGGAGACACTTAGGGGGCTTCTTCCAAATGATAAAATCCGTAGGATTTCCCCCGATCTTTTATCCTATCGCCATCATCAAAAAACCTGGCTATAGGAGAAGAACCTCTGACAAGAAGGCAGGACCCTCGCGGTTATGTCCCAGCTCTGGGATAAATCAGCATCGCAACCTTGGCAATGTAAGTTTACTTCCGGAACCTCAATTCATTTATCTGAATGGACCACAAGGTTGGATTTGAGGAACTCTAATGTCCCCTCTAGTTTAACATCCTAGGGCTCTGCACGTGACATTCTCAGCACAGAGAGGGGGTGACAGGAATGTGGTTCCTGCCATATCTGATTTTGTAGCTGAAGAGTGAGAACGTGGACACAGATATACAGAGAGGTCCCCCCATCCCCCCAGAGCTCTGGAGGTAATGTCTATAGGCAACGACTGAAAAAGGGGTGGGATTCGGGGTGATAGCTTCCCAGAGCCCTTGGGGGAGGTGGCACTGGAGTCGGGGCCCTGACCCATGGTCATTGCACCTGCTGCTGGAATGCCCATATTTGAGACTTTGCCTGGGGCTCACCATGCCTTTCCCACCACCGATCTCTGCAATCCAACTACCAGAATCTGACGCAGGCTCCTCACCTTAGGCCATAGGCTTGGGAAAAACAACCTTCTTGCAGAGACTCCCAGGGGAAAGGAACATAACTCTTTGACCTTGAGCCCTAACAAAGAATTTGTTTCGGGATCTTTCAAATCTTGGGGAAAAAAATATACCGGTACTTTCAAAGCTTTCCTTGTTTGACATATTATAAAATGGGGGGACAAATATTCCCCTCTGGGGTCAATATTCCTTTGTTCTGGGAAGACGCTACGATGAATATTTGGTTATAAAAAGGAAAAGCAAGTATTCTAGAATGCAGAAATTCAGACCCCACCTTTCCAAGTGGCTCCGGTATCATCACAATAACCTAAGAAACTGTCTTCATCGCGTGTGGGACTTCAGCTCTCAATTGTTTTCTATAGGAAAATGTTTCATCTTTAAAGAAGATTTAGGGTTCAGAGTCTCTGAAAATTGTTCCCCGCTCTTGGAAAATGTGTGGATGTCCTTACTGGCGTGGAGGCTGGAAGCTGGGTGCAGTGGGGGCATTGGAAACCTATCCTCACTCCGGCTGTTGGAGGGGTCACCAGCTCAAGGCCCATCTGGCTGGGTTGTTTGAAGCCATCCTCTGTGCAATATTCTAGACCATTTAACTCAGACTTTGGAAAAGGATGATGTTTAATTTATTGTTTTCTGGTTCATTGTTTTGTTAGGGACCCTCAGGCAAGACCAATCCTCCCTGAATGGTGAGGACATTTCAATAATCACGCTGGGAGAGGCAGAAGAGGATAGAAAATAAGGGAAGATTTGGGGAACACTGAAACTGGGATTATGAGGAAAAGACTTCATGGAAAGAAGAACCAGAGGCCTCTTTTTCCCTCTGTCTCTGATGGAAGGAAATGCAGAGTCTAGGACTGATGGAGCACGCTGCAGCTGGGCCTGGTGGTGACTAGTAGAGGGTGTACGTGGAGAGCTTTGACCTGTGAACTTACGATTCCTCATTTCCACTTCAAACTTTCAGAGTTGCAATTCCTGCTTGTTATTTCTGAATGTTTATTAAAGTCTTATTACTCATTAAAGCTTGGGGTTAGCCGTGCTGTTAGGGGTTAAAGGCCCGGATGATGACAACACTAGTTCATGTTATAGGTCCAAGAGAGACTGGCAGCAAAGTGAACGGGGTCTGTGGAGGAACAGCGGATAAAGATACAAATGGAGTGAATGTTAGAGGCACAGCTGTGGTTGAAGATGAATGAGGTCGCCGTCATGAGAGAATCCTCTTCGAATATACTAGAGAAGATGGGATCTTCAAGAGAGAGGCCAGGACCTACTCTGTTGATGCTGGTGGGGATACTGAGTCAGAAAACAAGTGGGTTATAAAGTTTCTCCTCTGCCTAGAACACCAAAGGGCAAAGTCTTGCAGGGCCCTGTCCTTGGTGGGCAGAGGGGATTCTGATGGTAGGGAGAAGCACAGAGGGCAAGATGGGCCAGCAGTAATGATGAGAATAAAAGTGTGGAGAGGAAATAAAGGGTTGTCTTGTTTTGTGTTTTGTTTTTGCTAGCAAGCAGCAGAGCATAGTAGAGCAAGCATCAGAGACAGGCGTCTTGTCCTAACTTTGCCACAAATGGGGTGCACTTATCTTTCTCTAGACTTGGTTCCCCTTGGTGAGCGATCTGTTTGCTTAGAATGCTTCCAGGGTTCCCTCCCTAAGCACATCTGGCACCACCATGCAGCAAGTGACATCCCTCCTCTCTGGTCTTTATTTCCTTTTTAGATCTTTCTAGGGACTCTGCTTGGAACAACTCCTATCACAGCATCCAATGATCAAAATTGGCAAATGCACCTACAGCTCTGTGCATCTCGGTCTGGTTACCCAAATTTGGATTGGATGGCTTAGGGAAAAAGATGCTTAAAGGCAGGGGTCCCCAACCCCCAGGCTGTGGACTGGTACCGGTCCGCGGCCTGTTAGGAACCGGGCTGCACAGCAGGAGGTGAGCGGCAGTCGAGCGAACAAAGCTTCATCTGCCGCTGCCCATCGCTTGCACTGCGTCCTGAACCAACCCCCCACCTTTTGCACTGCCTCCTGAACCAACCCCCTCATCGCTTGCACTGCCGCCTGAACCAACTCCCCCATCGCTTGCACTGCCGCCTGAACCAACCCCCCCACCGCTTGCACTGCCGCCTGAATCATCCCCGCCATCGCTTGCACTGCCGCCTGAACCATCCCCCCATCACTTGCACTGCCGCCTGAACCGTCCCCCGCATCGCTTGCGTTACTGCCTGAACCATCCCCCCCATCGCTTGCATTAGTGCCTGAACCATCCCCCCCCCTCGCTTGCAGTGCTGCCTGAACCAATCCCACCCCCACCCCCTGCCCCGGTCCGTGGAAAAACTGTCTTTCATGAAACTGGTCCCTGGTGCCAAAAAAGTTGGGGACCGCTGCTTAGAGGGCTTCATTAGGATGATACATCTCAACAGTTACAGCAGTGGGAATGGTGGACTTTGCCACTTCAGATGCCAGTTCCAATTGCAGAAGAAAGCCATTCGTGTATTAGAACCTCAGTTAGATCTTAGAGACATACCTGTAACTACTGCTTTGTAAGTCCTGGGCCCTGTTCTCCTTGTATGTTCAGTGAGAGTGTGAGCCTGGCACATATTCACACTTGATATACGCGTGTTGGATAAATGAGTTAATGGAATCTACAAACAGTTATGGGAATCATATTTTCCAAGCCAATCACTGAACCATATTGCCTGCAAAGAGTTTCATGCTGCTTCCAGATGCACGAAGCAGTCTGAGAGATGCCATTTCGATGCTGAAACACTGGAATTCAGAGACCTTTTTGGAGGTTTCTGGGAACTGGGAAGAATTTTACAAACCTGTAGCATCTTTAAAGAAATAGATGGGTTACCACTACACAGAACTTTAATGCTCCCCCTGCCCACAGACAATTTGCCGCCATCCTCAAAACAAGGTCCCGGGTAAAAGGCTGAAGCAAGTGAAAATTATCCTCAGTGTTCTCAACGCCCCTCTTGAATTCTCCATCCCCAAAGGCTGGTGACTTTCCTCTTCCCCAGGCCGTCCAGGACCCCTCTGCTGGCCACTCTACTTTCTTGATAACGGCCCAGGCTCTGGACATTCCTGATATCCCGCCTTGCTTCTTTCCCTCAACTGATCGGAAAGGTGTTCACCCTGTTCTTATTCAGCTTGTGGTTCTCTTTAAGTTTCTGTGGTCTTTGAATGGGAAGGAGGAGAGAGACATCCCTAGGCCTCATCAAATCAATCTGGAGCCCTACAGATGACCCCTGGAGACCTTGGGACAGTTCAGTGCTTTACCCCACCCAGGAAACTAACCACGCGCTCTGACCTAGCATGGAGCCCAAGCTTGCCTTGTCACTCCATTCTTCTTTATTTTATGGCATGTATATATCTTTTCAGAAAAGCCTGGAGAAATCTGCTGCAGCCAAATGTTTATTTCCTGAATCTAGTAATAGAGGGAATCTCGAAGAGTATTCAAATAGGTTCGAGGTTAGAGAGTTGCCTTGGCAAATGTTTGGCCCCCAGTGGACAGGGCCTGAAGTTTTTTCTCACTCTGATAAAAAAAACTGTGCATTCCACCTTTCCATTCCATAGCTTCATGGATTAGTTGGCATCCTGCAGCGGGGTTTTGGGTAAACGGAAGCAGGTCTGGTAGGGCGAGAGCCGGGGGACACAGTAGGGTGTCATGGTCAGGAGGGCGAACGTGGAAAATGACTGCCTGGGTTCAAATTCTGGCCGCACTACATAAAAGCCCAGTGCGCTTAGGCAGGTGACTTCACCTCCTTCAACTTGGTTTCCTCATTGGAAAACACCTGCGTCAGAGATCTATAGTTACTACAACAAAAAATACTTAAAATACTTCCAAGGGACGATGTATCAGTGCCTGCTATTACTGTTGTTGGCAATCCTTGGGTCTGTGTTTCTCCAGAATACTGACATGCTCTTAGAACACAAAACACCCCTGTGGCTTCCAGTCAGTGTCCGAAGGCCTACAGGGAGAAAAGGAAATTGACTGCTATTCACTGGACACCTAAGAAGTAGGCCTAGTTCTCGAAATCATTTGTGCCTCATTAAGCAGTTTGGTCAGAGAAGCGTCTACTAACACCCAAACTGATGCTGTCAAGGACACTGGTGCACGATGGGCTCTGGTGTCAGCCCCAACCAGACGTTCTCCATTCCCGCCAAGAATCCTGTGCTTGAGGGGCTAACGTAACATTATGCTTAAAGTCGGGGCCCTTTCCCGGTTCAAGGGCTATGCTTCTCCTTGCCCTAAAATGAAGTGAAAAGCCTCCACACCTTTACACTGTGAGTGCCCTGATCTTACCCAGGTGAGCCCATGCACGGAAGCTTGCTGGATGCTTGCGCTGAACGAAGTTACTAAGAACTCCCAACCGTGTTAGCATCATGTGCCCTCCAAAAGCCCCTGAGATTCACAGCGAGAAAAGAACTCCTCTAAGTTGGACATCAGACGGGGACGAGCCATCAAAACCTTGAGCCCAAATCATCTCTAGTCTTACATATTTAAAGATTAAAATGCAGTTTCCTTCAAATAATGATTAGCTCTTCACTCACTTACCGCTTCCACTGCAGTATCTTATTTGGGGAGGCTTATTCCATTCTCTTGGCAAAGGAAAAAGCAATAGGAATGACGGAAAGGAAAAGGCAAAATTCCCTATTAGGCTCATCCCTAATGTAAAAGTCAGTGCCTTATCACATGAATTGTCTAGTAAGAGTTACTAAGATGTCTTGGATTAAACAAACAAAGCTGTACACATCAAAATGCTTGAGATCGGGTTAGAAAGGAAAAATTAATGCTAGAAAAACATCAGGCAGCATAGTCCAGGCATTCAAGTCTGCAAAACTGTGGCGCAGGACACCATGTCCACGACATCACAGCCACGCCACACAGAGTCACCCCAGCTAGAGTAGTGGCAGAAGGGGCAGTTGCAGGAAGGGTGCTAGGCCTGCAAGAACTGAACCGGGGTGCAGTGAAAGAGCTGCCACTGACTTAGAAAGCCTGCTTTTCCAGAGAACACTCATGGAATATTACAGCAAATCTCATTCTTCCGATCTGCTCATCCTGCAGCCTCCCACCTCCCAAAGCTCAGATTAAACAGACAGTAATCATACAATTTCACAAATACTCAATGTCCATAGATGAACGGGCAGTGTCATGTGGCCCGTTCAGCAGATGCCACGTAGTTTTCAGCCATCTAATCCTCATACCAAGCCTGCGGAGTGACGTAGCCAGCAAAACCCTGTCCCTTAAAAGGTGACATATACACACACTACTATGTATAAAATAGATAACTACTAAGGACCTACTGTATAGCACAGGAAACTCTACTCAATCCTCTGTAATAGTCTATATGGGAAAAGAATCTAAAAAAGAGTGGATATAGGTGTATGTATAACTGATTTACTTTGCTGTACACCTGAAACTAACACGACATTGTACTCAACTATACTCCAATAAAAATTAAAACAAAAAAAGTTGACATAGTCTTGTTTTAGGCCAGCCCCCTGTCTTCATGGACGAAGAAAAGCATTCTGTCTCATTTAACACATTTCCACCTGTTTTCTGTTCACCTGTTATGTGTTCAGCACAGGGCAAGGCTGGAGCTCGTCACTGTGAATAAGTCACGTCTGATCTCTGCTGGCTCACTACAGTCTCATGCAGGGGAAGAGAGGCAGTGACAACCCACTGTGATGAGTCCCACGATGACAGAAGTCCCAGATCTTTGATACACATAAAGGACAGTGTGACTCAGGTGGGGGGCATGGGGACAGGCGAATAGAAGGCGAAGGAGGAGGAAGAGGAAGCCAGGCCAGCAGCGGGGGCAGCGGGAACAGAAGATTCACGGAATTTCAAGGATCCAAAGCGCCACGGCATCCTGAGTGATTACTGTGTTACCACCTTTTCCTTGTGGTGGGAAATACGAAATTAGTCAGGAAGAGCACACTTGACAAAAAAGAAAGTGAAGAACACGGTTCCTGCACCCGAAGAGGAAGAGACATTTCCTGGACACGACGAAGAATCACCCCATGCTCTGATCGGAAGATTGAAAAATACTTAAATACCACTCCCCTGCCCATTCTTCTCAATCTTGATGAATAGATCACTATACCTCCCATGGACCCATGCATTTTGTGAAACATTTTTTCATCAAGTTGTTTATATAGAAAGAGAGCCAACAAAACATATTTATCTGAGTCCCCATGGATCCTAGGGGTAGCTCTGGTGCCAGAGAGCCAGAGAGTTTAGCTTGCTCAATATCCCCCTACCAATCCTTAAAAACGGACACCACCTTAGGATGACTGAGTCCTCTGTCTCCTGGGAGTTTCCGCCTCAGCCGCTATCATCATTTAACAGCCCTGTCGTCACAGCCTGGACACCGCCAGGAACAATCCTGCCGCGCCCTACTTCCCTGACTATATCAGTTTGGGCTATCGCCATAATGCCAACTGTCATCATCACAGGGCCCGACACATTTCCTAACCTAATGCAATGTCACAGCTGACCCCAACCCCCCAGACCTTTGTCTCCTGGTCTAGGTCTATCATGAGCAAAATCCTCTATATCCTCACCTTCTTGCCCTCATCTAAGAGTCATCTTCGTTGCAACCCTCTCCCATACCTCCACAAATGTACAGGCTCTACATTCAAAATATATCAAGAATCGCCCCACCTCTCATGACGTTCACTGCTACCGCTCTAATCCGAACCACAATTCTCAGATGGGGGCACAGGGCAAAGGATGCCACTCCTGCTGCCTTCAGATTCTGTAGAGCACAAGCAGCTCTGTAGTCAGAGCATAAACAGGCAAGATCTGACCATGGACTCCTACGGGTGGCTCAAGCCCATGGGGCACCAGAGCCCTGAAATTGTGCTCTATCCAAACTGAAAGAAGACTACCCCAAATCAGCCTGTCAGTACCACTCTGGTGGTCCAATCTCAAAAGAGATTCTCTCTGGCCAACTTACCTGGCTACCCATCTGAGACAGACTCAGGGAACGGGACCCCACATAACCCTTATAGGTTCAAGTCCTGGAGCTACTCCAGGAATCCGGTAGACCTCAAACAGGAGGATATGTAGAGAGTTGGAGAGCAACTAAAGAGGAGAAGCATAAAACATTGGCCTGTACCACACTGTTCCCAGTTGGGGTTCGGGGAGCCCACCTGGATGGTACCCATACAGGGGAGACATGTAGTCCAAGGTATACCCTCCCCTTCTCTCCCCCCTTGCCTTTTCTCCCCTGTGCTTGCCCAGCTCTTAGGGTGGTAATGTCTGGTACCACAGCTCAGAACCCAGCAAAATCAAATTTAATTTTGCTTTAGGCTTTCACTTCAAATTTATGAGCAAATCAGACCTTTGTTTAGTCCCTGGATTATAAATATTCTGAATCTTTCCATACTCTTATCAGCACAGAGAAGGCATTTACAGCAAAGTACCTGGCTAAACAAAGTGCTTTTTAAGTCCGAGTGATTTGCGTCTCAGTTTCCTTTTAATTAAAGCTGATTCCCTTTTTAAAGGGAGACTTGTATTTCTGATAGCATATTTTCCTTTCCCAAAGTAAGAGCCTGTTCACATTATTCTTGTCTCCAGGCTAGAAAGCAGATCTCCAGCACTAAGACCAAGGTCACCTGGAACACACAAAATACATTTGTGTGGTCTTGTAAGCACTGGAAGCTATGGGCAGCAAGGTAGGAGTGAACACAAGCCCCACTTTACCTCTGCCACAGCCTGAATCTGAAGCCCCGGGGAGCTGTCCCTGGCCGTCTTCTCTGTCCGCAGGTGAGCAGCTTGGCTGGGAATCCTGCCCAAGTTTAGAAATTTTGGTCTACTTCATGGCTTTGTATTATTTTCCTCTCCTGCCTTTACTTGTTACAAGTGTCCTTCTTACCTGGGCAGAGTCCAAGTGCACACTTTTACGGAAAAGAAGCATACAAAGTTTTGTGGAAAATTAATTTTCTAAATTTAAACATTAATGAATGCTACAGTGCCTGTAATGTTTTCTCTTTGAGTTAATCCTGATGTCAGCAGTGACTGTTCCTCAAAGAGATATAGGCAGTCCGTGACCTTCACACAACTTTTACATGGTCTCCCCATTCTCCTATGGACTTTGGACTTTCAGAACTCTGTTGATCAGGGCTTTCACACTCCAGTTGACAAACACGTGTTAAGACATTATATGCTGGGTCTGTCTGCCTCCCAGTGTGCTATCTTTGGCAATCTTTATTGGTGGGTGTGTATCCAATGATTTGACTATCAAGAGCATTTTGCTTTGTTATCTTATAAAAATGAATGGAAGGTAACAGAATGAAGATGTCAATACCAGTGATAATGCAGTTCAGCGTGCTGAGGCCGGTCAGCTTGACCTTCAGTCAGGTGTTCCATGGACATCAAATGGTTGACTTGAACATACTTGCAGAGGAAGAGAACCAACTGGAGACTACAGAAAACATTCTGAAATATCACCCAAGGCAAGGAGTGTCGATGGAAGAACTGGGGTGCCTATGAAGTATGGGTTCAGAATGAGCAGTGATCCCAACGCAGCTCTGTCGCTGACCTCTTCTCAGAGGAGAAAATGGCCGGTATTCCTCTCTCTCTTGAAAACCATTTTAAGAAAGCTCATGGACACCATTAAATAGAATCTCTATCAGCTAGCCCTTACCCCAGTTTTACATAAGATTCTTCTCAAGGCTGAGATAACTGGCAGCTGAGGTAAGAAATCATTTCAAAACACGTATTTTTATTATCTATAATGTTTATTGTTCTTAATGGATTAAATAATATGTCCACACAGCATATTAAGCAAAATGATGGTTTTCATCACAATTATGGATTTTATAATGTCCTGAGCTCTCAAGAAGTGGAACCTTCTATATGCCTACTGGTGAACTCTCAGACACCTGACTTTCAAATACATTTTCAGGAATTCATTATATACGAATGGAAGGACTTTATATATGATTTACTGGGACATTACCTATCTCTCTTGCTAAGAACACCGTGGTGCTTTTTTGAAAAAGGATATTCCCTCTTATAATGCAAATGTTGAATCTGTTTTCTGTATGTTTCCATAAATAAATGAGACAGAAATGCCCTTCAGTATCAAGGTCAGTCATTTGCTCACTGGCTTTGAGGCCAATGACTGCTGCCTGGAGACATTCAAAAGGCAACAAGCACAAGGTGAAATTGAGATTTGTTCTTCATTCTTCTCGTCTCCTGTCCTGTCTTGGCTGCCTTGTGAATAAGCCCTGTTCTTGCCACAAACCTCGGCCTCTTGGAGTTTTGGCCTGCTGTGCGGCTGGGAAAACAAGTCTGGTTCAATGCCAGTGTTGGGCAAGAGTCTTGATGAACACCCCAGCTGTGGATCCAGCCTTCTTTTATATGCTGAAGACACAGTTCATCTGCTGATTAAACCTCTTGGGAAGTTTTCTTAATATTAAGAATTACCTGGGGACCTTCAAGATGGCAGAGGAGTAAGACGTGGAGATCACCTTCCTCCCCACAAATACATCAAAAATACGTCTACATGTGGAACAACTCCTACAGAACACCTACTGAATGCTGGCAAAAGTCCTCAGACCTCCCAAAAGGGAAGAGATGCCCTCAGGTGACCTACACACAGAGGCGGGGCCAAATCCAAAGCTGAACCCCAGGAGCTGTGCAAACAAAGAAGAGAAAGGGAAATCTCTCCCAGCAGCCACAGGAGCAGTGGATTAAATCTCCACAATCAACTTAATGTACACTGCATCTCTGGAACAGCTGAAGAGAAAATGAAGTGTCCCAAAATTGAGGCAGTGGACTTTGGGAGCTACTGTAGACTTGGGTTTTGCTGTCTGTGACTGATTTCTGATTTTTCTGTTTATCTTAATATAGTTTTTAGCGCTTGTTAACACTGGTGGATTTGTTTATTGGTTTTCTTGCTCTCTTTTTTTTATTATTATTATTTAAAAAATTTTTTTAGTTTAATAATTTTTTAATTATTTTTTTTCTTTCTGTTTTTCTCCCTTTTATTCTGAGTCGTGTGGCTGGCAGGGTCTTGGTGTTCTGGCCAGGTGTCAGGCCTGTGTCTCTGAGGTGGGAGAGCCAAGTTCAGGACATTGGACCATCAGAGACCTCCTGGCCCCACGTAATATCAATTGGTGAGAGCTCTCTCAGAGACCTCTGTCTCAACGCTAAGACCCAGCTCCACTCAACAACCAGCAAGCTACAGTGCTGGACACCTTATGCCAAACAACTAGCAAAACAGGAACACAACCCCACCCATTAGCAGAGAGGCTGCCTAAACTCATATTAAGTTCACAGACACCCCAAAACACCACCAGACACATTCCTGCCCACCAGAAAGACAAGATCCAGCCCCACCAACCAGAACACAGGCACCAGTCCCCTCCACCAGGAAGCATACAAAACCCACTGAACAAACCTCACCCACTGGGGGCAGACACCAAAAACAATGGGAGCTACAAACATGCAGCCTGCAAAAAGGAGACCCAAAACACAGTAAGTTAAGCAAAATGAGAAGACAGTGAAATATGCAGCAGATGAAGGAGCAAGGTAAAAACCCACCAGACCTAACAAATGAAGATGAAATAGGCACTCTACCTGAAAAAGAATTCAGAGTAATGATAGTAAAGATGACCCAAAATCTTGGAAACAGAATGGAGAAAATACAAGAAATGTTTAACAAGGGCCTAGAAGAACTAAAGAGCAATCAAACAATGATGAACAACACAATAAATGAAATTAAAAATTCTCTAGAAGGAATCAATAGCAGAATAACTGAGGCAGAAGAATGGATAAGTGACCTGGAAGATAAAATAGTGGAAATAACTACCGCAGAGCAGAATAAAGAAGAAAGAATGGGGCTTCCCTGGTGGTGCAGTGGTTGAGAGTCTGCCTGCTGATACAGGGGACACAGGGTCGTGTCCCGGTCTGGGAAGATCCTACATGCCGTGGAGCGGCTAGGCCTGTGAGCCATGGCCGCTGAGCCTGCGCGTCCAGAGCGTGTGCTCTGCAATGGGAGAGGCCACAATAGTAAGAGGCCTGCGCACTGCCAAAAAAAAAAAAAAAAAAAAAAAAAGAAGAAAGAATGAAAATAATTGAGCACAGCCTCAGAGACCTCTGGGACAACATTAAACACACCAACATTTGAATTACAGGGGTCCCAGAAGAAGAAGAGAAAAAGGAAGGTGCTGAGAAAATATTTGAAGAGATTATAGTTGAAAACTTCCCTAACATGGGAAAGGAAACAGTCAATCAAGTCCAGGAAGTGCAGAGTCCCATATAGGATAAATCCAAGGGGAAACACGACAACACACCTATTAATCAAACTATCAAAAATTAAACACAAAGAAAAAATATTGACAGCAGCAAGGGAAAAGCAACAAATAACATACAAGGGAATCTTGATAAAGTTAACTGCCGATCTTTCAGCAGAAACTCTGCAAGCCAGAAGGGAGTGGCAGGACATATTTTAAGTGATGAAATGGAAAAACCTACAACCAAGATTACTCTACACAGCAAAGATCTCATTCAGATTTGATGGAGAAATTAAAACCTTTACAGACAAGCAAAAGCTAAGAGAATTCAGCGCCAGCTTTACAACAAACACTAAAGGAACTTCTCCAGGCAGGAAACACAAGAGAAGGAAAAGACCTAAAATAACAAACCAAAAACCATTAAGAAAATGGTAATAGGAACATACATATAGATAATTACCTTAAATGTAAATGGATTAAATGCTCCAACCAAAAGACACAGACTGGCTGAATGGATACCAAAACAAGACCCATATATATGCTGTCTACAAGAGACCCACTTCAGACCTAGGGACACACACAGACTGAAAGTGAGGGGATGGAAAAAGATATTCTATGCAAATGGAAATCAAAAGAAAGCTGGAGTAGCAATTCTCATATTAGACAAAATAGACTTTGAAATAAAGATTATTACAAGAGACAAAGGACACTACATGATGATCAAGGGATCACTCCAAGAAGAACATATAACAATTGTAAATATTTGTGCACCCAACATAGGAGCACCTCAATACATAAGGCAAATGCTAACAGCCATAAAAGAGGAAACCAACGGTAACACAATAATAGCATGGGGCTTTAACACCCCACATTCACCAATGGGCAGATCATCCAAAATGAATATAAATAAGGAAACAAAAGCTTTAAATGACACATTAGAAAAGATGGACTTAATTGATATTTATAGGACATTCCATACAAAAACAAGAGAATACACTTTCTTCTCAAGTGCTCATGGAACAGTCTCCAGGATACATCATATCTTGGGTCACAAATCAAGCCTTGGTAAATTTAAGAAAATTGAAATCGTATCATGTATCTTTTCCGACCACAACACTATGAGACTAGGTATCAATTACAGGATAAAACCCGTAAAAAATACAAACACATGGAGGCTAAACAATACACTACACAATAACCAAGAGATCACTGAACAAATCAAAGAGGAAATAAAAAGATACCTAGAAACGAATGACAATTAAAACATGATGCCACAAAACCTATGGGATGCAGCAAAAGCAGTGCTAAAGGGAGGTTTATAGCAATACAATCCTACCTCAAGAAACAAGAAGTATCTCAAATAAACAACTTAACCTTACACCTAAAGCACTTAGAGAAAGAAGTAGAAGAAGAAGAACAACAACAACAAAAACCCCAAAGTTAGCAGAAGGAAAGAAATCATAAAAATCAGATCAGAAATAAATAAAAAAGAAATGAAGGAAACAATATCAAAGATCAATAGAACTAAAAGCTGGTTCTTTGAGAATTTAAACAAAATTGATAACCATTAGCCAGACTCATCAAGAAGACTCAAATCAACAGAATTAGAAATGAAAAAGGAGAAGTAACAACTGACACTGCAGAAATACAAAAGATCATGAGAGATTACTACAAGCAACTATATGCCAATAAAATGGACAATCTAGAAGAAATGGACAAATTCTTAGAAAAGCACAACCTTCCAAGACTGAACCAGGAAGAAATAGAAAATATAAACCGCCCAATCACAAGCACTGAAATTGAAACTCTGATTAAAAATCTTCCAACAAATAAAACCCAGGACCAGATGGCTTCACAGGTGAATTCTATCAAACAATTAGAGAAGAGCTAACACCTATCCTCAAACTCTTCCAAAAGATAGCAGAGGGAGGAACATTCCCAAACTCATTCTATGAGGCCACCATCACCCTGATACCAAAACCAGACAAAGATGTCACAAAAAAAGAAAACTACAGGCCAATATCACTGTTGCATAAAGATGCCAAAATCCTCAACAAAATCCTAGGAAACAGAATCCAACAGCACATTGAAAGGATCATACACCATGATCAAGTGGGGTTTATCCCAGGAATGCAAGGATTCTTCAGTATATGCAAATCAATCAATGTGATCAACCATATTAACAGATTGAAGGAGAAAAACCATATGATCATCTCAATAGATGCAGAAAAACCTTTTGACAAAATTCAACACCCATTTATGATAAAAACTCTCCAGAAAATAGGCATAGAAGGAACCTACCTCAACATAATAAGGGCCATATAAGACAAACCCACAGCCCACATCATTCTCAATGGTGAAAAACTGAAAGCATTTCCTCTAAGATCAGGAACAAGACAAGATTGCCCACTCTCACTGCTATTATTCAACATAGTTTTGGAAGTTTTAGCCACAGCAATCAGAGAAGAAAAAGAAATAAAAGGAATCCAAATCGGAAAAGAAGAAGTAAAACTGTCACTGTTTGCAGATGACATGATACTATATATAGAGAATCCTAAAGATGCTACCAGAAAACTACTAATCAATGAATTTGCTAAAGTAGCAGGATACAAAATTAATGCACAGAAATCTCTTGCATTCCTATACACTAATGATGAAAAATCTGAAAGAGAAATTAAGGAAACACACACATTTACCACTGCAACAAAAAGAACAAAACACCTAGGAATAAACCTACCTAAGGAGACAAAAGACCTGTATGCAGAAAACTATAAGACACTGATAAAAAAAATTAAAGATGATACAAACAGATGGAGAGATACGCCATGTTCCTGGATTGGAAGAATCAACATTGTGAAAATGACTATATCACCCAAAGCAATCTACAGATTCAATGCAATCCCTCTATCAACTACTTATGGCATTTTTCACAGAACTAGCACAAAATAATTTCACAATTTGTATGGAAACACAAAAGATCCTGAAGAGCCAAAGCAATTTTGAGAAAGAAAAACGTAGCTGGAGGAATCAGGCTCCCGGACTTCAGACTATACTACAAAGCTACAGTAATCAAGAGAGTATGGTACTGGCACAAAGACAGAAATATAGATCAGTGGAACAGGATAGAAAGCCCACAGCTAAACCCATGCAATATGGTCACCTTATCTTTGATAAAGGATGCAAGAATATACAATGGAGAAAGACAGCTTCTTCAGTAAGTGGTGCTGGGGAAACTGGACAGCTACATGTAAAAGAATGAAATTAGAAAACTCCCTAACACCATACACAAAAATAAACTCAAAATGGATTAAAGACCTAAATGTAAGGCCAGACACTATCAAACTCTTAGAGGAAAACATAGGCAGAACACTCTATGACATAAATCACAGCAAGATCCTTTTTGACCCACTTCCTAGAGAAATGGAAATAAAAACAAAAATAAACAAATGGGACCTAATGAAACTTCAAAGCTTTTGCACAGCAAAGGAAACCATAAGCAAGATGAAAAGACAACCCTCAGAATGTGAGAAGATATTTGCAAAAGCAGCTACTGACAAAGGATTAATCTCCAAAACATACAAGCAGCTCATGCAGCTCAATATCAAAAAAATAAAAAACCCAATCCAAAAATGGGCAGAAGACATAAATAGACATTTCTGCAAAAAAGATATGTAGATTGCCAACAAATACATGAAAGGATGCTCAACATCACTAATCATTACAGAAATGCAAATCAAAACTACAATGGGGTATCACCTCACACTGGTCAGAATGGCCATCATCAAAAAAGTCTACAAACAATAAATGCTAGAGAGGGTGTGGAGGAAAGGGAACCCTCTTGCACTGTTGGTGGGAATGTAAATTGATACAGCCACTATGGAGAACAGTATGGAGGTTCCTTAAAAAACTAAAAATAGAACTACCATACGACCCAGCAATCCCACTAATGGCCATATATCCTGAGAAAACCATAATTCAAAAAGAGTCATGTACCACAATGTTCATTGAAGTTCTATTTACAATAGCCAGGACAAGGAAGCAACCTAGGTGTCCATCAACAGATGAATGGATAAAGAAGATGTGGCACATATATACAATGGAATACTACTCAGCCATAAAAAGAAACAAAATTGAGTTATTTGTAGTGAAGTGGATGGACCTAGAGTCTGTCATACAGAGTGAAGTCAGAAAGACAAAAACAAACACCATATGCTAATACATACATATGGAATCTAAAAAAAAAAAAGGTTCTGATGAACCTTGGGGCAGGACAGGAATAAAGACACAGACATAGAGATTGGACTTGAGGACACGGGGAGGGGGAAGGGTAAGCTGGGATGAAGTGAGAGAGTGGCATGGACATACATACACTACCAAATGTAAAATAGCTAGCTAGTGGGAAGCAGCCGCATAGCACAGGGAGATCAGCTTGGTCTTTGTGACCACCTAGAAGGGTGGGATAGGGAGGGTGGGAGGGAGGGAGACGCAAGAGGGAGGATA